>NW_013666289.1:405288-428365 GCF_000517525.1 Limulus polyphemus
ATAGGTTTTGATTATAATAAATGCAAGATACTGCATGTGGATTATCATCATTTAAATTATAAGTATAATTTGGATGTGAATAACTTTAATAGTGTCATGAAGGAAAGGGATATTAGTGTAGTAGTCGATTAGTCTCTAAAGCCAGTGTGCTGTTGCTAGTGGTAGAGCAAATAGGAGTTTAGGTTGTATCTACAGATATATTGAATACAAATCTAAAGAGATTATAATTTCATTGTACAGGTCATTGGTTAGGCCACATTTGGAATATTGTGTTCAGTTTTGGGCTCCTTACCTTATGAAAGATATTGAATTGTTGGAAAGGGTTCAGAGAAGGGTTGTTAGAATGGTGACTTGAATGGAGTGGTTGTCATACGAGGAGAGGTTAAAATCTCTCAAACTGTCTTTTCTTGAAAAAAGAGAAGAGCTAGGAGGGATCTGATTGAGGTGTTTAAGATTGTACAGGGAATTGATAGTGTTGATGCATCATCTTTTTTTCATTCTTAACAGTGAGAATAGTAGGACTACACAAATATAAATTTTGGCAGTACAGCTAAGGCAGTTTTATTTTTCTAACAGGGAGTTGGCCTTTGGAATGGATTGCCTTCGGGTGTTGTGGAGGCAGTAAATTTAACTGATTTTAAGAAAAAGCTTGATGAGTATATGAATGATAAGGGCTGGCTATAAGCTTTTTTCAAATTTATTTATTAAAAGTTTTAGTTTAATTTAGAGGATGGAACAGCCGAGATGAATCAGTAGGTCCCATGTTGTCTCAAAACGTTATGTTATGTAAATCTGTGTTTCCCAAACGTAACATATGTTTGAAAGACACATAAATTAGATAGAAAGTTGAAAAATAACAATTTTAAGGCTCAGGAAAACTAAAAGATCATTAGTAACAAATATATAAAAACGTATAAATATTTATTATCGGAGTTCTTTTTTACAGATAATTCTCCAAAAATTTTCAAAAAATTACAGAAACAAGATAGGTAGCTTAAAATGAAATTGCAATCGCTAAAAAGTAAACAAATAGGTTTGAGACATAGCGTTGACATTATTTCTTCAAGCTAAATATCCCTATTTTGGCTCTCCTACATATTACAGCTATTAGACTAATGGGGAGGGGCATATTTCTTTGTAAAATAAAGAGCATATTGTGTCAATGTCTAATTGCTAATGATAACAGTTCTGTGAGTTTACTGTAAAATGATAGAAACTCAATCTGAAAAAGTTTAGTAACACTGATGTTTGCCTACAATAATAATTGACCCCAGAGATGTACAATAAAATCATGTTGATTAAGTTTTTATTTTCGTGATTGCTTTCAGGTGTAATAATATAATATTAAGAACTTCTCTATAATGATTCAAATCGTTTCATGAATTTTAGATAGTTACATATATCTTTTCTTTACACTTCATGGTTTGATTTTTTCCTACAAAGATTACATAACATTCGTATGGTGACATTAAGGCACCAGGAAAACGCAGACAGGAATTCTTACACCTTACTTGCTAATCTGTCAGCCACAGGTCTGTCCAAGGATAACTTATTGATTTATTGATTACTGGACGACAGCGAACAGTTTGACTACAGTATTGGTTGGCTCTTAGTATTATGTATGAACGAATATAATTATCATAGGCCAACCAGATAAAACCCCACCTAAATGTCGTAAGATAATACAAAAACTTTTATTTTCAAGTCGTTAGTGAAGAGTATATAGCGTGCTGTTGTCATTCGCTGATATCTAATTACAATATACTTGCTGCAACTAGAAGCAAAAGATGTAACATTCATTGTTCAGTGAAGGAAGCAGAACAGGAGTAGAGAAAAGCAACCTTAGTTGCCTATTAATACCTGTACTTAAATAAAGGATGAAACCGGAACGAAAAAAAAAATGTGTCACATTGATTGCCCACGAATAAAAAGACTTAAACAAAGGCAAAAACTAAACTAAAGCAGTAGATGCATTATCATCTGTCTATGAACATATAACCACAAACGATGAAGACAGTTCCCCCCAAAACATAACACGAAGTGATCACAACCAAATAAACTTCGAGTCTCACTCCTTATAGATATACAATACAGTTACTAATATTCCCTAATGTATTCGACGTACAACCGCCAATGTAATTGCGGTGTGATAAAAAAGAGTTTCGATTATAGCGCTGTATTGGAAACCTTTGAAATAATATTAGTTTCTGAATATAAGATTTACATCTTCCTAGCTAGCTGTAAGCAAACCACAAGATTTTTATTTCAATATTGTTTTAAAATTTGGATGTTTTAGTTCAATTATCAGTTTTATAATACCTGTTTAAGTTAGCACAGCGCTCTCCAGTGTGATATATATCATACTGGTGTAGATATTTGTACTGATTCGTTAAAAACAGATTCTTTCAACCTTCGTTAGAGTGAATTATGGTATGAAGAATAATGAATGTTAACTGGTAACAAAACATAACAAAAACACCTGAGAATTGTCGTTTTGAACATTGTTGCATCTTTTCAGCTCATTTAGTTCGACGTTAGAAGTTGTCATACAATGGAACTATCTAAAACGTGGAAAGTCTCATCAGATTATATACTCTATAGAGAGCTAATAAACACTAAAAGCTACAATTCTCAATTGGTCACCGTATGGTTTCTTTTCCTTATATTTTCAGCCTGGTGATATAGGTCGCAATCTGCGGGTCGTGGGTTCGAATCTCGTCACCGAACATGCTTGCCCTTTAATAATGTGATGGTCAATCGCACTATTCGTTGGTGAAGAGTAGCCTAAGATATGGCTATGAGTAGTGCAGACTAGCTGTTTTCCCTCTAGTTTATAACTTCAAAATTATGGATGGCTAACACAGTTTCAATGAAACAAACAAACCTCATGTTTCCATATTAAACACACAAATTAAACAAACTCCTATGAATCACAATAAGGATGGCATTCTTATGTTAAGTAAATTATCTAATAACATATATTTAAAGCTTTATAAATATGTCTAATTTTTTAATGGAGATAAAAAGGAATTATCTAATAATATGATTCAATTCCATTGAATATTTAAACACAAATGGGATTTGGCATGACGATATGATTTTATCTTATAGTAAGACGCGAAATAAAAGTTACAAAATCTAATCTATAATTATTCAAATACTTCACAAACATAATCCACTACAACATAGGACTTATGAGACATTTCAAATACCAAACTTCCCTTGTAAAACAGTTATTAGGTAAAACGAAATATTTCAACTTTACATTTTTTTTTCAAACGCCAATAGATGAAATAACACGACTTCGGTAAGTCGTAAAAACAACAAGGTAAAATGAAAACTTTTACTTTGTATTTATCAGCGCCGGTTTCTGAAGTTTGTCGGTTTCATCTCTCAGTCTCTCGTTAAAAAAAAAGGAAACAATATTCTGTAAACTTTACATTGTTTTAAATATTTTGTTGTTTTCCAGAATGTGTAGTGCATACTTGGGAGATTTAGACATTTTGACAATAAAGTTAGAAAAAAAAAGATCTTAACTCTCCTGATAACGATACAAAACTTTGTATTGCAGCGAACATTTTGTTATTGCGGCTTAATCAGGACTAGAACTGTTTGGTTTGAAAATATACGTTAACCTATTAAACTGCTTTCGGTGTTATATTGCAGAGACTTTCGTAATATACTTTTAACAATGTTTAGAATATTATTGTTGTTTCACAATTGTTCTAATGTTTGTACAGTTATGACAGTAACTGTATTACTGGATTACCATTTGACATATATTACTTCTGTGAAATATGAACTTAAAACTTTAAAATGTTATGTTCTACCACAAAATAAATAAAACTTGAGGTTGTTGAAAAACAAAATCTTGAGTTGAGAATATACAAAATGTACTTATCGAGTTAAAATAAAAACTACAGTTACACGTACATATATATATATATACACAGCTTATCCTGAGTTTCTAAACATCACTATGAACTACAAAAGTTTTATCACTTCGGAATCAACTTCTACCCATCAATCAAGTTCACAGTAAAACTACCCAACCCAGAAGGACTCATAGCATTCTTAGAAGTAACTCTAAAAGTTCAAGACAAATACGGAGATCTATGTATAACAAAGAATGTAAGAAGCCGATATTTCTCCATTATAAATCACCTGGACAACGTCACAATAACAGGAGAACTTAAAAGAATAAATCGAAACAGCTCCATACCTAATGCCATTCAAACAGCACAAAAACATTAAAACATTGTTATTACAAAATTTATAACACCTCGAATACTGCATCGATAATGTTTCCAAGTCATAGAAAACAATACAACAACAACAGACCTGAAAACAAAACAAAAAACACGTACAAAAACACCCTACAATGAACATTCCTTTCTTCAGCAACACAAGAACAACAAAAATTCGTAAAACCATTGTATCATCCCAATTGGCAGTCAACATAACGCAGAAACCAAGTAAACACTGAAAGAACAATTAGTTCACTCCTCATACTCAAAAACAAAATGTGACAGAAAACAACGAGAAAAGGGAGCAGGACAAAATATGCCACACCAAAAACGTAGTCAATCAAACCACGTGCAACATATATGGAGAGATATATATAGGAGGAACTGAAAGACCATTACACACATGTATCACCGAACACATTAATGTGATATATAAACATGAAAAATTCAAAACCGCTCCATCAGAACACTTCCTTCACAAACAAAGACAACCAAAACCCATTTATAGTTTCAATCTTGCAAAAAACAATGATTTTAAGGAGAGACCATATATATAGAAGCTATACCCATTAACGAAAAAATCCAAAACTACACAAAGGATGGTACATGTAATATATACTCCCACTGTAACACACATGTCACACCCAGCACCCTTAATATTATAACCTGTACTCTCGCGTATGCTAGCGTACCACATACTTTTAAAACCGCTTTTCTACATAAATACTCTCCAGACCATCCTATATATTTGCAGTCACAATAATAAATCACGGAACTGTAGTTTTTACTTGTACTCTCTAAGTAAATTTTGTATCCTTTGAACTCAAAATTTTGTTTCTGAACCACTTCAAATTCTATTTATTTTTTAACAGAATACAACGTTTTGAAACTGATTTTAAGTTTATATTTCACATATGTAATATTTGTCGAGTGGTAGTATCGTGATATAATAATTATCATAATTATACAAATATTACAATAATTGTGAAACAAGAATAATATTCTAAACATTGTTAAATGGCCTGGTGGTTAGGGCGTTTGACTCACAGTCTGCGAGTCCCGGGTTCGAATCCTCGTCACCGAATATGCTCGCTCTTTCAGCCGTGAGGGTGTTATAATGTGATAGTCCATCCCACTGTTCGTTGGTAAAATAGTAGCTCAAGAATTGGCGGTGGGTGATGTTGACTGGCTGCCTTCCCTCTAGTCTATCACTGCTACTTTAGGGACAGCTAGCGCAGATAGCCCTGGTGTAGCTTTGCGCGAAATTCCAAACAAACAAACATTGTTAAAAATATGTTACAAAAGTTTATGCAAATTTAATACCAAAAATCGTTTAATAGGTTAACGTACATTTTCAAACCAAACAGTTCTTGTTCTACTAGCCCTGATGAAGCCTATGAATCCACAATGTCGAAACTTTCGCTGCAGTAAAAAGTTTTTTATCGTTATCGGAGAGTCATGGTCTTTTTTTTTCTAGATTTATTGTCAAAATGTCTAAATCTTTCTCTAGTATGCGCTACAAATTCTGTAAAACAGCAACATTTTTCCGCCAGTCTACCGAATCCACCGTAGAGCTACAGCAGCACACCTCGTACACGAAAACAAAGTAAATTGGTAGGAACAGAAAAACAAATAGGCTGTCTACAACTGTGCCGAAAAATATTATATCAACAAGAATCAAACGTCTCATTCGACTACCAGCCTGCCTACAAATAAACCCAAAAACAATTAGTAATAAACACCTTTTTCTTAAAACCATTCTACGAAATGTTGTGGATTCGAATTATCGTAAAAAACATCACCAGAAAGTAATAGAAAAAACTTAGTGACAATAAAAAAATAACAGTACTAAAGTTCCAAAGCTGACTTAACGCCACAATGTCTAAGATACAAATTGAAGAAATCAACGCATGTCAAATGCGTCATAAAAGTAAGCTATCAACTCTACTTGCACTGTAACACAGCATTTTAATAGCTCACCAAGCAGTTTCCACAGAAAATGAGATAAACATTCAGTTCAACCCTATGTCATACATAGCGAAATGAACAAACTTTAAGAAAAACTAACAGATAACAACCGTCTAGAGATTTTAACATGATTTGGAAAAGCTACATATACAGAGTCCGCTAAAAAGAACGTCATGAAACTAAAGAAAAACAAAACGCCTCAAACAAAAAACTCCGCATAAAGAAAAACAAAGAAACACAGGTGAAATATCGGAAGATACTCTAGAGAACGTTCGTCCTTAAACTATTAACCAACACCCCACAGACAATATAAATCACCAGAAAGATAATCAGAATTACCTATCAATCAGCAATCACCTATTTTGACTCAAAAGCGTAACATTCGCCAAAAGCATCAGCAGCCACAGAATAAAAATCTCCTTTCTACAACAGCAGATAAAAATATCCTTGGTACACATAAACATATTCAAAAAGACAGTATCGCACCAGCAGAAAACTCCTCTATAAAAGAATTCCAAGCAATCTTATCAAAAAAGAATTCGACAGAGGGAAAGGTTTCATAGTTTTAAAAAAGCAGGGAAAGGTTTCATATTATTAAACAAAAACAGGGAAAGGTTTCATATTCTTAAACAAAAATAGGGTAAGGTTTCATATTCTTAAACAAAAGCAGGGAAAGGTTTCATAGTCTTAAAAAAAAACAGGGTAAGGTTTCATGGTCTTAAAAAAAACAGGGAAAGATTTCATAGTCTTAAACAAAATCAGGGAAACGTTTCATAGTCTTAAAAAACAGGGAAAGGTTTCATAGTCTTAAACCAAAAGAGGGAAAGGTTTCATAGTCTTAAACCAAAAGAGGGAAAGGTTTCATATTCTTAAACAAAAACAGGGTAAGGTTTCATATTCTTAAACAAAAGCAGGGAAAGGTTTCATAGTCTTAAAAAAACAGGGTAAGGTTTCATGGTCTTAAACAAAAACAGGGAAAGGTTTCATAGTCTTAAACCAAAAGAGGGAAAGGTTTCATAGTCTTAAACAAAATCAGGGAAAGGTTTCATAGTCTTAAACAAAACAAGTTACAAAGGTAAAATAGAAGAACATTTTCAAGACACATCTAGCTATGTAATTATAAACATAGGTTCACCCAAGACTATCGAAGAACAACTCAAACATTTAAGAGAAGAAAGTATTTTGACAGAAAAATAATACTAAATGAATTAAAGTTTCCCATGGTTGTATACCTGAACTATATGGAGTCCCTAAAGAACCATAGTGTCAGTACATGATTATATGAAAAAATATTCAAATATTCAAAAAAATATTACTGGATCAACCGTTGAAACCATGTTTAGAGTATAAACCATCATCACACTTAAACAATACAAAATAATTCTTAGACAAAATACTCTCTCCAATACGAATAATATAATATGCAATGACTCCATTTTAGTTATCTTACACATAATCACCTGTCTTCCAGTGGCATAGCGGAATGTCTGCGGACTTACAGCGCTAGAAACCGGGTTTCGATACCCGCGGGGGAGGGAAAAGCACAGATAGCCCATTGTGTAGCTTTCTACTTCAACCAACCATAATCATCTTGTACATATCCATACTTATAGAAGAAGGCTTACATATCATCATTAATTTCATATCTTTACCTAAAAAACACATCTTTTCAGCGAACATCACCTTACAAACCATTCTCAAAATGCTTAATTTTTGGTCTTCTCAATAAGTACTTTCAATTCGGATACAATGTGTACAAATAAATGAAAGTAGCAATGAGTAACAGAGCAACAGTTGTATTTGCAGTAATATGTATGCACATACTAGAAACAAAAGCTCTTGGTATATATAAAAACAAAATTGGTTTAGCTTCACAAGCGTGGTTCAGATACATCGACGATATATTTGGTATAGGGAATCATGGAAAAGAAACACTACATCAGTTTTACTACTTTCTGAGCTACTTCTATTCATCAATCAAGTTCACACTAAAACTATCCAACCCAGAAGGAAGCTTAGCCTTCTTAGACGTAACCCTAAAAGTTCAAGACAGACAAATACTTAGTTCTGTGTATAACAAAGGATGTAAGAAACCGATATTTCTCCATTATACATCGCTCCACCCAGACCAAGTCAAAAGGAGAACAATAATAGACGAACTAAAGAAAATGAATCGAAACTTCTCCATGCCCAATGCCATTCAGACAGAAAAAATAAAATAATCTTAAAACACTGTTATTACAAAACGGATACCTCGAATACAAAAACACCTCTACAATGAACATTCTTTTCATGAGCAACACAATCACAACCAAAATTCGTAAAGATATTAAACAATCCCAACTGAAAATCAAGATAACGCAAAAACTAGGTAAACAGTGAAAGAATAATTAGTACTCTCCCCATTCTCAAAAACAAAATGTTCGAGGGAATTATACTATGGTAGAGAAAACGGAGAAGGATGAAAATGCCACACCAAAAACGTAGTCTATCAAATCACGTGCAGTATATATGGAGATGCATATATAGGAGAAACCGAAAGAACTTTACAGGTACTTCAATTGAACACTTCCTACACAAACAAAGACAACCAAATCCCATTTACAGTTTCAATATTACCATAAAACAATGACTTTAAGGAGAGACCATATATATGGAAACTATCCTTTGTAACAAAAATAAACAGACAAAGGATGGTACGCGTAACTATACTACCATTCGACTGCAAACACGTCACTCCCAGTATCCTTAGTATTATAACCTGAAGATCGACACTTACGTATGCTAATGCATCACACACTTTTAAAACCGCTTTTCTACACTGATATTCTAAAGATCAACTTTTATATTTGAAGCTCAAATAATAAAGCTTTCATTTTAAATTGGTTCGTAAACGTCATATTCTTTCAACTTAAAATACGAGAAAAAGTCTGATGAATCTATGCATGACGCTTGCTTGTTTCGTTGGTTTTAGCGCAAAACTACGCAATAGTACCTGATGATGACAAAACCTTGTCGAAACGTTGTACATTTGCTGTTATGTTAAACTTATATTAAAGTTTTTCCTTCATTACCCATTCAAGCCGTCTCCAACCATTATTACACAATAGGCTATCTTCGTTCTGTCCATGACGAGTAATCCAATCTTGGGAATAAGTATTAAGTAAGACTCACTGGTAGGTTTATGTACGATTTGTAAGTGTGTACTTTACTATCATTTTATATAACAGCTATAGTTTACTGAAAAAATGTAACTGCAATGAATCTCAAGAGTTTTCATGATTAAAAGTAAGTTTTTATAGTAGGTGTATAATCTTTCCTTGCAAATATTCATGGGTTTTAATAGTATGTTTAAAAACCTTCCGTTTGCCACATCATTTCTGTACGAAGCATCATCTGGCCATGTGCAGTCTCTTTCTAAAGTTATAAACAACTGCTTCAATACACGTAATCTTCCCAGAGGCATCGGTGTTTAACATATTTTCTGGAAACCAGGTTTGTACTGAGTTGACTGAACTCAGATTTAATTTATTGTTAAACCTTGCTCTTCAGAGCACTGCAATTAATTTTACATTTGAATATTTTTTTTACGTAAAATAAACACCTTAGGTAAAATAAATAATAAAAGATATATAATACTTTATCTAAATATATACATATTCAGATTTATTTTATATTTATAATGAATAAAACATTAAGAGCAAAATTGCTATAAATATTTGATAAAACTTTCTTTTTCTATAAACACACGTGATTGCACCATGTTACTAGTTTTAAATAATATAATATTTTTGTCTTGAGTGTCTATACTCTGTATAAATCCTTCTAATTTCAGCCAGCATTTCAATGTGATTTTGTATAATTGTTAGATATTACACACGAATAACACAACTCAGCAAGAAAGTAGTGCATTTTTATGTTTATGAAATCTCGTTTTTAGTCAGTTTATGTAGTATAAACAAAGATGTACTTAGTAACACCAATCTGGAAAATGTAGTGATATAAATGTGGGTGAGGGCCACCCTCTTTCACTTTTTTGAACCGTAGCACATGGTCCGTTCGTTAAATGTAGAGGTATCATACGCAGAGCATTAAACAACATTTTCCTTTGGCGTCGATTTCACTTATTTTGCTTCCGACCATCTTGCTCATTTGATCCTTCATTTGCAGCATTAAGGCGGTAAAATTTAAATAACTGCCAAACTCGAACCTTTCTTCCAATTTCCCGATGTTTTATTAATTTTAACTTGATATTTAGAAAACCACTTAAGTATGTCTACCAAACATCATCAAAATTGGTTTAGTCAGTTGCCCATAATAGCCTGTGATACCTGAAAGACGTACTAATATGTCTGCTTTATATATATACATATATATACCTTTCTTGTTCCAAACTCAAGCTCGAGAGACAGTTAATGCTAGGAATTCTTGTTTCAGAGTCAAACTCGAGCGACAGTTAATACTAAGAATTTTTGTTGCTAAGAATATAATCATGAATAGAATCTACTTCTGCGCTGTTAAGTGCTACCATAGGTGGTGTAGAATGTATAATAATATACATATTAATAGCTTCTATGTATTTTCCTGGCGAATTGAATGTCACACATTAACACATGGGCTATAATCGTAGTGTGTGAACTACTGAACAAATGGTACAAAAATCAAATGAAGCAGCCAGTAAACTAGTTCCTTTAAATCAACAGATCTTTTCCATAACGGTATTAGCTACATGATTGATCCGAAATGCTTGTTTTTATGTATATTTATTTACATAGGTGGGGTCAACTCATCTAAAACTCAATTTGCCAACATAGTTTGCATCTATACACAAGAATTACTAATCAGTATTATTAATTATAATATTGATGCAATAATTCTGGAAAATCACAAAACGAAAATTACCAATAAAAACTACATCCTAATATCTAAAAAAACAGCCCTTCGTATTAGAAGCAAATTTTAAATTACATCGTTATGCCTAATTTTGTGGTTACACTCTACCTAATAGTTTAGTTAACTTTTTTGTTGTGTAATCTGAGGTAAAACAATTGCTACTGGTTTCTCTGGAACAGTAAACTGTTAACTATGAGCGGTATTTACCTTTATTTAGACATTCACGGACTATGCTATCTATGACGTTAACACACAATTGATTCAGGTTCAAAACTTTATTAACCCTCATTACTTCATCGAGCAATAAAGTATAAGTAGTCACAAACTGTTAACTCATTTAACCAATACTTTTACCAGGGCATCTGTCGCAAAACTGCACGCACAACCCAGTTTGTTTATGTTCAAAATCCAAGGTATCGTTAAATAGCAATCTTGAATTAAGTTTTTGCTTCACATTAAGGACCAAATTATCGTTAAATAACAATCTTGAATTAAGTTTTTGAGTCACAAGAAATTTAATTTTAAATTATTTATAGTATTTGTATTATATACAATATCATTTACATTTTGTTAACTGAAAAATCACAAAAGTATCATCAACATAACATCTATAATAAAGCAGCAAAAGCAACGTGATGTTTTTATAACCGCTGTTTTCAGAACTTAAAAATAATTCTACTGTAGCAGATACAAGTTTAAAACTCATACAAAACCTATAAACTTGATCCTAAATAATTTCGTTAAACATTAAAGGTGATTGATTAACAGCAGCAAACATTAACTTAGTATATTCTACAAGACAATTCCACACGAAACATGACAACATATGTATATTCATAGAATTATTTTACTGGGCGGTAGGCATAAACCAACATTAGTGTGTGCATTTGTACAAAGACTAATTTGGTAAATGTATTGACCAGCAAAGCTTATAAACTTGTATGTACTTGTATGCTTTACCGCTTGAAGAAAGCATAAAGATTAAGAAAGCTTCGAACCTGAATAAATTTTGCATTAACTTCATTCACATCATAGTCAGTAAATGTTTGAAGAAGATGCAACCTCTTATGTTATCAGTCTATTGTTACAAATGCTTAACAAAAATGTTAAGTAAATCTTTAGCAGAGTATGTCCACAAAGGGTTTTTTTTAGATATAATAATATAGCTCTCAGGGGTAAGCAAACATTTGTTTTGATACAAAACTATATCTATCTGATAGTATAAGTAGAATGACTGAACATGATACAAAATGCGAGTAAGCGTATCACTGATATTAGCTTATTCAAACGTTGGTTACAGGCAGTACACAGGCAGATGACTTAATATTGCACATACTTATTAGAAAATGGTGCATCAGAGGAAGTTTTTGTCCTGTTATGGTGCTAATATATATATATATACATGTAACTGTTTAGTAATTATTAAAGCACAGGGAGTAGTACAGACAAATGGTGAGATACATAAGTTTGAAAAAGTTAATGTGTTTTCTTTTGCGGCTAACCTCCGTAACGCCAACAGTTCGACTTTTCTTATTCCCGTAAGAAACTATTTTATGATTTATCAAAAGACCTCATCGACAGAAACGTTCATGGTACTTAAAACAGGTAGTATCACATTAATAATAATGGAGTTTTCAAAAGCGGATCTGTTTTACTCATGATGAAAACAGGTTCATCTGTCGAAAGCGCTATGACTTTATCATTTTTTTAAAAAATCTGATTGACAAGTATAGATGCAGATAAAACCCATGAAATTTCTTATGAAATAGTTGACGACAGCGCTAACTCTTAACATTGTGGTTCAAAACCGGTTCGACAACTTAATTGGACAGCATTTTTTCGAATGAAACCGGAAAAGTCACATCCTTAGTTGCAAAGGCATAGTAGGCAAAATTCCAGCAATCGTTGTGTAATTGGTCTAGGGGTTTAAACAGACAGTGGGACGAGGAAGTGAAAATTATCCAGTTAGCCAAATTAAGATATATGTTCTATCTTACTTCGGTCTGAATTAATAGAATTATTGATTTTCTTACAGTATCTCTCTTGTGTTGTGAGGTATTTTTTAAACCTACGATGGTTCCTTTTTAAGTTGTTTTTTTTAAATATTTTTTCAACATTGAGAGGCCCACTACTATGTTCCTTGTGCTTGTGAAGAAAACATTTTGAAACCAAATTAAGAATAGATAAGATGAGAAAAGGGGGAAAGTCTTATGTAAATATTCCACCGATTACTACCAAGAGAAGTTGCCAACAAGAAGAAAAATTACGTCATTATTTGTCATTTTAGAGGGCTGGCTAACAAAAATAGGTCACGCATCTCGCCAGTTTTCTTATAATAGCATAGAAGTATTTTCTGTTACAGTAAAGAGTAATGAAACTTTAGGAAGGACGCAGAGTACGTTAGTGTCTTGACACTATGAAGAGAATCCTGAAAACATGTACAAAATAACAAAAGCTATACAGACAACACTACATAGGTAGTGACGTTTTAACCCACTTAAACCGTTTATAGGAAAATTACATTTTTTTAACCGAGATTTTTGCCGTTTTTCCTTTCCTTTTTTTTTATCCTCTTTCTTATCTGAACCAGGGACACTGGAATTTGAATATTTTTTCGCGTTAATTTTTAGTCTCTCTGATGTTTGGAATAGAAAGAAAAATATTTCACTTTTTTAATTGCAATGTGGATTTCCTAGTATTTACACACAAGCAAAAGTACCCGTCCCCAGTGACGTAGAAGTTTCAGTTAATCTATCAATTTAAATTATTTCATGGACTCTAAAAAGGTTAGTTGTGTTGCACTCTTGATTTTACTCAGAGCCAAATCTCTGAGCTACTTATACCACCCACCGCGAAAAGTAATTGTTGAGCATTTAAGTCATGCTAATAGCTACTCAACAATAACATACGGTAAATTTACATTTTTATTCATGCGTGTTCTCCCGTCATTTCAAAAGTGATTGTTGAACTTTGCCTGTGTGCCCAGCTTTCCAAATGGGAGACAGATAGATTTATATTATTTATGCCATTGTCAAAAATATATTTAAAAAACCGTTTGTGTGCGTAACACCAAAACTCATAAGAAAGTAGTTTCAACACGAAAGTTCATAAGAAAGTAGTTTCAACACGAAAGTTCATAAGAAAGCCCTTTCAACACCAAGTTTTCATAATAAAGCACTTTCAATACCAAAGGTAATAAGAAAAGCACTTTTAATGCCAAGGTTCATAATAAAAACGCTTTCAACATGAAAGTTCACAAGAAAGCACTTTCAACACCAAGTTTCATAAGAAAGCCCTTTCAACACCAAGTTTTCATAATAAAGCACTTTCAATACCAAAGGTAATAAGAAAAGCACTTTTAATGCCAAGGTTCATAAGAAGCACTTTCAACACGAAAGTTCATAAAAAAGCACTTTCAACACCAATGTTCATAATAAAAACGCTTTCAACATGAAAGTTCACAAGAAAGCACTTTCAACACCAAGTTTCATAAGAACGCACTTTCAACACCAAAGTTTATAAGAAAAGCACTTTCAACACGAAGGTTCATAAAAAAGCACTTTCAATACCAAAGTTCATAAGAAGCACTTTCAACACCAATGTTCATAAGAAAGTACTTTCAATACCAAGTATCATAAGAAAGAACTTTCTTTGCCGGCTGAACATAATTCACAAATCAAATCAGTTTCATTTTATTTAAGATGGGCTATGTTTAATATTAAATTAAATGACATTTCTATAATTCATCTCCAAGTTTGTGCTGAGTCAGAGATGGAACTTGCTGCTTAGTTGATAATTTATTTTAAGTCTCTTTCTGTTTAGTTAAATGTAGCACGAAGTATTCAAGTGTTTCTGTTCGGCTAACTGTAATTTATAGTGTTCAATCTTTTTTTCCTAGCTAAATGTAACCAAAGGTATTCAGGTCTCTCCCTTTGATAAATGGAACTCAACGGGTATAGTTCTATCAATTTAGTTAAGAATAACTTAATCTTCAGGTTTCTCTGTTCAATTAAAAGCAACCCAAGATATTCATACCCTCCCGTTAAATACATAAAGTGTTTTGGCTTTTCTTTAATTAAATGTAACTTAATGAGTTCCAATGTTTCTGTTTAGTAAAATATAATTAGTGTTCACACTCCTCTATTTAGTTAAATGTAATTTAAATGTTTTAGGTCTCTCCGTTAAATATACCCCAGTGTGTTAATGTGTTCAAATCTTTCTGTTTGGTTAAATGTAAAACATTCAAGTGTTTCTGTTTAGCTTAATATACCCCTAAGGTATTCAAGTTTATGAAGTTTTAGTGTTGAAATCTCTCCGTTTGATTGAGGTAACTGTAAAGATTGGAGTTATGAAGTAAGCGCAATGTTTAGTCACATTCCATCTGTTGTGAAAGAAATCACTCAAAAGTGTTCGGAATGTCTCATAAGCAGGCCTTATACGGAGTGTAAAAAAAATAACTGATTAGGATTATGAAATTGTGCCATCCTTACAACAAATTCTAAATGATTTTAGTGAATCTAACATGACTATATGCGAATTGGCGCCATCTTTAAGATCACGCAACGTTTTATTTTTTGAATGGGGAACTTTAACAGGGCTGATAAACCTAGATTGTGAATAAGCATTAATAATATCTGGCACTCTTTTTGTTTGATGTAAGCCCTCTTTACGTTGAAATCTTTGTTACTGTGGGCCAATAAAGGCTGTTCCCACTATTTTGAAGCGATGGCCAAATACGGATCTAGAGACAGAATTACAAAAAGATGTGTTCTGGCAACTGTGAAACATTAACGTGGAGCACTAGGGTGTAAGCTAAATTATACTAGGATCTCAATGTGAAGTGTTTACGTATTTCATTAACTACAGATATCAATACAATGTAAATGAATATTTTCCCCTGTAAAGATTATTAGTTTAGTTGAGATGTTTTTTTTTTTCAGAAAGTCAATCTGTTGTTCCAGCAGGATAATTATTCTTATAAATTCATTCCTAGTTTCACTGTAACATCATCCACGTCTTGAAATTATTAGCCCAGAATGTATCGAATGTATCTAGGGCTATCTGAAGATGCTAATTCATAGCTTTAGGTAGTTTTCAACTCCCAGGTTAATAGAAACAAACTGCCTACAGAAACCTGTGAGACTCTAGGTGAGAGCTATCTTCACAGAGTAAAGGCAGTACTACGTCGTTCTTCTCGATTGATCGCTGATGCCGCATTTTATCATTATATATAACAATACTTTTCACACTACTGTATACAGAACTGAATTCAACAATTTATATACTATAGAAGCCTGTGAATAAACAAACACAACTAAATATGCAGAATATAATTTCAACAGTTCATTTGCTCGTGAGAGAATACAAAACACAATGAGATGCAAGGTTAACGTTAACAGCTCAGAAATTGGAGGGGATTATAATATTAACAAAACAGTGGGTAAAACATTGCTAATTTCAGTGGTTCATATATTGGAATGGAAGAGGGCAGTGAAAAACAACAATATAGGACGTTTGGTTAATTTAATCAGTTCATATGTTAAGGATAAATAGCCAAACACAACAGGGTACCTAGTTAATTTCAACACTTCGTGTGCTGTAGAGGGCTGTTAATAGACAAACACAACAGGGTACCTAGTTAATTTCAACACTTCCTGTGCTTTAGAGGATGTTAATAATTTCAACACTTCATATGCTGTAGAGAGATGTTAATAAACAAACACAAGTTAACTAGTTAATTTCAACACTTCATGTGCTGTAGAGGGCTTTTAATAAACAAACACAACGAGGTACCTAGTTCATTTCAACACTTGACGTGCTGTAGAGGGCTTTTAATAAACAAACACAACGAGGTACCTAGTTCATTTCAACACTTGACGTGCTGTAGAGGGCTGTTAATATGCAAACAGAGCAAGATGCCTAGTTAATTCCAACACTTCCTGTGCTGTAGAGGACTGTAATAAACAAACACAACAAGGTATCTAGTTAATTTCAACAATTAGTGTGTTGTAGAGAGATGTTAATAAACAAACATAGCAAGGTACCTAGTTAATTCCAACACTTCCTGTGCTGTAGAGGACTGTAATAAACAAACACAACAAGGTACCTAGTTAATTTCAACACTTCGTGTGTTGTAGAGAGATGTTAATAAACAATCACAACAGGGTACCTAGTTAATTTCAACACTTCGTGTGCTGTAGAGGACTGTAATAAACAAACACAACAAGGTACCTAGTTAATTTCAACACTTCGTGTGTTGTAGAGAGATGTTAATAAACAATCACAACAGGGTACCTAGTTAATTTCAACACTTCGTGTGCTGTAGAGGACTGTAATAAACAAACACAACAGGGTACCTAGTTAATTTCAACACTTCGTGTGTTGTAGAGAGATGTTAATAAACAATCACAACAGGATACCTAGTTAATTTCAACACTTCGTGTGCTGTAGAGGGCTGTTAAGAAACAAACCAAATAATGTACCTAGTTCCTTTCAACACTTCATGTGCTGTAGAGGGCTGTTAATAAACAAACAAAACAAGGAAAATTTTTTATTGTGCTAGGAGGGATATAACTACATTATATATATACTTATGCGCGATTTTTCAAATAACGAATAATTTTATTGGTAAGCAATTCTGTTGAATGATGTAACTTAATTTGTTTTATAAACGTGCTCATAAAAGCGAGCTTTACAAAAAACAATACAAAAGTTCATTAAATGCAGGGTTTTAAAGTATCTAATGGTAATAAAATATTCTTTCATGCTCTCATTCCTTGGGTTAGATACGTCGTACGACAAGCACTCCATGAATTTGGTTTGTGATTAGGAAACTTGTTAATGTTTGTTTTTTAAAACGAGGTCTGATGTCAGAGTCTCACACATACTGTGAATATAGCCACGATTGTTTCGTTGGTACGCAGAGAATGATACTTGAAATGTAGGATGAATGAAATAGCCAATAAAAACTAATGTATTGATTGTTTAAAATCTTATATGAATTTTACTTGAAGATTAGAACAATAAAACAGTAGTTCTTGGTGGCTCTTGGCTGATCATTAACATGCTTGATAGTTAAGAAAATTTTGGAATGTTCTTTACTCTCAAGACTAAAAGAATGAGTGTCACAAATCATTTCAAATGGTAAAAATATCTTGGCAGCCTTAGACAAGTACGTACTAAACCCATTAAAATACTGTAAAAAGGTACTAAAACTACTCTTGTTAGATACAGTCGGGAACGTTAACGGACAAAGTAGTTCTACCATTGAAGTTCTTTCTAGCATCTACCACCACTAACTGAATATTTACTCAAGGGTTGTCAGACAACGTTTCGGATAATTACAGACGTTTTATTTGCGTAAGACCTGAGAATCGATAGCTAACCGAAACTTTGTCAGAAGAAATATTTTGGGAAGCCAGCTTACAGGCACAACCAAAATCTCGGTTATAGCAGGGATTCCCATAAAAGAATGAAGCCTGATAGTGTAATGGATAATTGTTTCACTCACAAACAAAAGTTCATACTCTGTCAGGGTATTATGTTTTATATTTAAATGTGGTTCGAACTGGTTTCGAACATATGTTTTAATATCTAATTATATATATATATATATGTGTGTGTGTGTGTTTAAAAGTAGCAAACACAAGGTTATAGTATCTGTTGGAGCGCCAAGTTTTATGTTTAAAAGTAATCAGGATCAAGAATATGTTTTAATGCCAAATTCTATGTTTGTATGTATATATTAATGATTAAGTAGGAGAGTCTTTCGGGATCAAATTTTATGGTAAAATTCAGTATATACGTTACTTTCCCGATCCTATGTAAAATATTTCATAAATAGCTATTTTTGTTTTACTAATAACACAGACCTGCGATGGTTTTATTGCCTTGACATTTTTACATGTTCTACAGTAATTCCTGTACGCTGAATCCGAGAATGATATCCATTCTTCTCCATCATGTACATATTTTGCACAAAATGTCATAAAGCAATACATAAAAGAAAGACCACAATACGTTGTTTTGAGACTAAAAGACGTAGGCTTCACAAAAAAAAAATCAGGATGAATAAGGATGCATATTCGGTTGACATCAATGTTCTTCCCATTGTTTTTTTAACAAACAAAATAATAAAAAAAAAATTCATTGTGGTAAACGAAATAATAACTTGATTTTAATAATTTTGTCTTCCCGATTCGCAAAAAATTCTTAAGTGGTAGAAAAAACGAAAATTATTTTCGAAATCTGCGGAGCTGAATTATGGAAAATCCGTTATTAAAACCAAAACAAATTTGATGAAGTTTAAATTCACAGACCGGTGTAATGAACCACAGTACATGCGACACCACACGATTCTTCTTTAGCACTATATAGATCATTAACTAATTGGCTTACGCAAACTTATGCAACAAAAATTAATAATATAATGAATTGACACTTTAAGCAACTTAATTTATATTTACCTCACTGATTTATCATTATGCTTAATTAACAAGTCGTTTGCGTTTCTAAGAACTAACAGAAGAGAACCAACAAATTTGTTTCTCTAGAGTACGTCATTATAATATTTTTGAGTCAAGTTATCCTTTATGTTCTCTGATTTCCTTCAAAACAAGTTAGGCTTATTTCGGGAAGACAGGAAAACGAAACGAACAGTTCCCCTTTTATAGTCTACCAAGCCCCACGTAAGAAGAACGTCAACCTTGACATTTGCTTTAGTCCAATTCTTCTCCTGAAGGCAATGAGTGGTTCACGAACAAGGAATGTTTAACCAAATTTTCTGCCTAACATATTTAATGCAAGCACGTATTCCCCTGTCTTTTACAAATAGCCGAAAATACTTCTCAAACCTGAAATACACAAGCAAAGATACAGTGTATGTCGTCACAATCTAGTTATAACATGCCTCACTTTTGGCAGTAATTCGGTCTTGAAGAGTTGCCAGTGGCCTCAGATGAATGTTGTTTTTATACTGTGTAAATGAGTTGAAACAGAAAACATCACCCCATCAAGAACTACTTTTTATTTAGATCTACGTTACTATCATATACTTCTAGATTTTGGTTTTTCGTTAAACGTTCACTATCACCTATATCAAACTGGTATTTTAGGATGCCATAGTTTACAAGTTGACAATGATTTAAATTGTGTGTTTTTCATGCGTTTATTAAGTCTATGTGGTAAGAATGTAGAAGACCTTTTCACGCCACTGGTCCGATATCCACACGAATATATTTCACTTACCGGATTAAAGCAGCATGAAACGTTTATTTTCTTAGCTCCTATTCTGCGTGGTTACAGTTAATTGTAGTTGGATCTACGAAAGGGACACGTACGTTTGCTCTGTATAAGATGCAATGAATATTAGCGTGTCTTAGATTTTATTTAAGTAAGCTCATCGTTCAGATTCAGTATCTTAAGCATCGTTTACTCAGCAATAAGAAGTCTAGAAGAAACTCAGAACTTAGTAAAATAGTCCATATTGTTGTCTTCGTAATATTTTGACTTCTGTGTCTATATTTTTTATTTATTATATTTAATTTATCCTTTGACCTTGTCTCACCTCTTACATCACTGTATTTTTTCACTTGACTTGACCTTCCAAATCCTTTGATTCCCACAGTTATTGTGTAGATAAATTATTTGTGTGTTTATACTTCAACGCCAAATACAATAACAGCAACCAATCTCTTATTTCTTTCGATATAACCAGGGTCTAGTTTAAATAAAAGTAAAATCATATTTTTATTGGGATAAAAGAAATATTAAATCTTAGGGGGGTACTGTATTTTCAACGGATAGGTTTTCTTAATGCAGTGCATATAGGATGGCCAGGTGGTTAGGGAGCTCGACTCACAATCTGCGGGTCACGGGTTCGAATCCACGTTATACCGAACATGCTCGCCCTTTCAGCCGTCGGGGCGTTATAACGTGACGGTCAATCCCACTATTCGTTGTTAAAAGAGAAGCCCAAAAGTTGGCGGTGGGTGGTGATGACTAGCTGTCTTCCACTCCTAAATTAGGGACGGCTAGCGCAGATAGCCCTCGTGTAGCTTTGCGCGAAATTCAAAACAAACAAACAAGCATATGGAAAAAGTGTTGTTTTCTAACCTGTAAACCTACTAAATACTTGGTTAAATCTCTTTTCTAAAAGTGACTACTAGTGTTTATAAATACAATGTTTATTCTAATTATATAAAATAACGGCAGCTTTGATTTTCCTCTTTTCTATATCATAAATCGGAATTTTTATTGCTGTAAACCATAGAAAACGTTTTCACTATATAATCCTACATCTCTTCTCCAAACAAAATTATTTTTTTCTAACTTTGTATAATGTGGTGTTAACGCATTGAATAATTTTAGTAAATAATAGATGAGTTATTGATGCTTTCTCCTAAAGTGTATTCCATACAACTTATCGGTATTAGCTCTTTCTGCGGACTTACAACGCTAGAAACCAGGTTTCGATACCCGTGGTGGGCAGAGCACAGATAGCCCATTGTGTAGCTTTGTGCTTAACTTCAAATAAATAAACAAACAAACAAACAATTAGCTTCTTCGACACAAGAGTAAGAGAGAAGGAGGTAGTACATATTAAGCTTCATAATCAATATTGCGAAATTGAAACAATAATTTGAGCTCAAATATCCTACTTTAAAGGAATGAACGTAACGTGATTAAACCGAGACATTTTTTTTTACCTTTTTCTTGTATTAAGGAATACGTGTCGTCACAGTCTCAATGAAATTCTATATGGATAAGTACTTAATAAAATAATAAAT
The DNA here is from genome assembly GCF_000517525.1 of Limulus polyphemus. NCBI lineage: Eukaryota > Metazoa > Arthropoda > Merostomata > Xiphosura > Limulidae > Limulus > Limulus polyphemus. The sequence continues at coordinate 427,184 of NW_013666289.1, forward strand.
ATATTTTGGAATTTAAGCTGATAAGATCTTCCCATTCCTATAAAAAATGATAAAATGTGTTTATATATAATTGTTTATTTGTAGCTAGGCACAAAGCTACGCCACGGGCTATCTATGCTGTACCTACCTCGGGTATCGAAACTCCATTTTTAGCGCCATAAGTCCAGAGACGTACCGCTGAGCCAGTGGGAGGCGGATTTGACATCAGCTTATGTATGTTGGACGAGCGATAAATTAAGTCGAGCCTATATAAAGTAGTCGTAAGTATCATACAAATAACTGACGTGTCTTCCTAAACACGAATAACAGTCATGTTTCTCAATTTGTTTAATCAATACCATTTCCTAATCAGACGAAAGCATGTTATTAAATAGATTCATAAATGACGTAAACGTATACGAAATTATTCCTTGCATACGGGATTTGACACAACTGACATTTTTAGGCAATATTCTTTTAGATTTTCGAAAAAATCAATTTTTCAAAATATGATTATCCTAAATTTCCTGTTTTACATAAAGAGCTTTATCGCTTTTACAGATGAAACAATGACACAGGGTTCTCACCAAACTGTTTCTGTAGAATGTAACGAATGTTTAAATATTTTACATAAATAGCTTGATCGCTCTTACAAATTGAAGTATCCAAATGAAACAATGACACAGGGTTCTCACTAAACTGTTCCTGTAGATTGTAACGAATGTTTAAATATTTTACATAAATAGCTTGATCGGTTTTACAAATTGAAGTATCCAAATGAAACAATGACACAGGGTTCTCACCAAACTGTTCCTGCAGATTGTAACAAATGTTTAAATATTTTACATAAATAGCTTGATCGCTTTTACAAATTGAAGTATCCAAATGAAACAATGACACAGGGTTCTCACTAAACTGTTCCTGTAGATTGTAACAAATGCTTACATATTTTACATAAATAGCTTGATCGCTCTTACAAATTGAAGTATCCAAATGAAACAATGACACAGGGTTCTCACTAAACTGTTCCTGTAGATTGTAACAAATGCTTACATATTTTACATAAATAGCTTGATCGGTTTTACAAATTGAAGTATCCAAATGAAACAATGACATAGGGTTCTCACTAAACTGTTCCTGTAGAATGTAACGAATGTTTAAATATTTTACATAAATAGCTTGATCGGTTTTACAAATTGAAGT
>NW_013666289.1:428748-431026 GCF_000517525.1 Limulus polyphemus
TAACCTCTTTTGACAATGAGACAGGTAATTTATCTATTTAATTTTCATTGAAAGTAAAATAGTTAAATAATTTGTTTAACTTCTTTTGACAGTAAACAGATAAATAATTTGTTTAACCTCTTTTGACAATGAGACAGGTAATTTATCTATTTAATTTTCATTGAAAGTAAAATAGTTAAATAATTTGTTTAACTTCTTTTGACAGTAAAACAGATAAATAATTTGTTTAACCTCTTTTGACAATGAGACAGGTAATTTATCTATTTAATTTTCATTGAAAGTAAAATAGTTAAATAATTTGTTTAACTTCTTTTGACAGTAAAACAGATAAATAATTTGTTTAACATCTTTTGACAGTGAGACAGGTAATTTATCTATTTAATTTTCATTGAAAGTAAAATAGATAATTAGTTTATTTAGTTACCTTTGTCTGTTGGTAGAACTGTTACGATTTTTTTTTTCCCCGAGGGAAGTCTTTTTGTTGTTGTTGTTGTTAGAGTAGCATTGTAGTGGAGTTTACATTTTATGACTTACTGGAATACTGACTTTATTTTGTTTCTAGTATTCTTCCTTCTCTTCTTATTCTATTAGTTTTGGCTTCAAGTCGAGTGTTTTAGTATTGTAGCTATATCTAGGGTGTTTTTTTGTTACCACGAAATGTGTTTCTGTAGTGTTAGGGGGTTTACTTCCTTTTTATGTATTTGTTTTTTGTTGGTACGAAGTTTGAATAGTAGTGCCAATCTTGTGTATTCTTTTGTATTTATCTTAAGATATAAACCGTTAATGCTATATGTTTAGTTAAATGGTGATAATTAATATCATCTTGAAGTATTGATTTACTAAGGTTTCTGAAATAATCTACAGTAGTCTTTCATACGGTTCTCCTGAAGGAATGGGCTATAAACTGATGGTAATTATCTAAAATAATAGTAAATACAAAATGTGCTAACTAATTAGTAAATAGAATAAGTGACCTTATAGATAACAAATCACGAAATGCGCTTGCTGCAACCATACCTTAAGTACTTAGAAAGGCAACCATTTAGACAGATTCTGCTGACAGTGACAGAGAGCAACTGGCCTATTTTAATTATGTTGTCAATGAAACAGATAAGTAGTTTGTTTAAACTATGTTGAGAGTTAGAATATCGATTAGTTTCTTTAAATCTATTTTGACAGTAATAAACAGCAAGAGCCTGTTTTAATCATACAGACTCTGAGGCAGGTAACTAGTTTGTTTGACAATGTGATAAGTGATTAGCGTATTTAAGTTCTGTTGACAGTGAGACAGGAAATTAATTTGTTTAAATGTCATTGATATCAAGAGGTGTAAGTAGTTTATTCCAATGTTTTAATACAGGTTAGCCTGATTAAATATTGTTGACAGGGAAAAAGATAATTAGTTTATTTGGGCTCTGTTAATTCTGAGATGGCGTAATTAGCTTGGTACATTCGGATGACAAACAGATTACTGTGTTACTTCAATCAGAACTACTTGTATATTTTGTCATTCATACAACAGGATCTTATAAAAATGACATTTGAAAACAATTCTATTTTTCTCAAATTTTTAAAATTTCAACTTCGTGTGGGTGTTGTTTATTTGCAGTTAAGTATAAAATTACACAATGTGCTGTGCCCACCACGAGTATCGAAACTCGCTTTTTTAGCATTATAACTCCACAGACGTGTTGATGTGCCACTGGAGGACTCATTGGAGTAAGAAGTAGAATTATAAAAATTTAATTTATTGTGATAAAAATCTCTTTACTTAAAGATTTTTTCAGATCCCTATTCAGTTGTCCATTGCGGATTCAAAAACAGAGGTGTCTAAAAACTATTTTAGATCTTATTTTAGATTTTAGTCTAATTATCCTTTACGACTTATTATAATAAGGTTTCTCAGGACAGCCATCACACCTTTACCTGAGAAAAAAGGTTAAAGTTTGTTGTGTTTTCTGTATTGTGAGCCTTTAGGGTTTGCTAGAATATGTTTTACCAGGACAGCCGTCACATTTACTTGAGACAAAAGGTTAAAGTTTGATGTGTTTTTGTATTATAGTCCTTTAGGGTTTACTTGAATAAAATTTTTGAACAGCCATCACAGTTTGTCCAGAGACAAAAGGTTAAAGTTTGATGTGTTTTTGTATTTTACTCCTTTAGGGTTTACTAGAATAAAATTTTTGAACAGCCATCACAGTTTGTCCAGAGACAAAAGGTTAAAGTTTGTGTGCTATTTGTCTTGTCGTCCTTTAGGGTTTACTAGAATAAAATTTTT
>NW_013666289.1:431529-467839 GCF_000517525.1 Limulus polyphemus
ACTCTTACCAGAGACAAAAGTTTAAAATTTTTGTGTTATTTCTCTTGCCATTCTTTAGAGTTTACTAGAATAAGGTTTATCAGGACAGCCGCGATACTCTTACTAGAGACAAACGATTAAGTTTAGTGTTTTTTTGTCTTGTCATCTTTTAGGGTTTGCTAGAATAAGGTTTTTCAGGACAGCCATCACACTCTTACCAGAGACAAAAGGTTAATGTTTTCTGTGTTTTTTGTCTTGTCGTATTTTAGAGTTTACTAGAATAGTGGTTTTCAGGACAGTCGTCACACTCTTACTAGAGACAAAAGGTTAAGTTTAGTGTTTTTTGTCTTGTCGTACTTTAGGGTACAGTAGATATAATACAGTATTTCAGGAGAGTCAAGACACTCTTACCAGAGACGAGAGACTAAAATTTGTTGTATTTTAGCCTTGTCGTCTTTTGGGATTTATTTAATAAAATATAGTTTTTCAGGAGAGCTGCCATACTCTTACCAGAAACAAAAGGTTAAAGATTGTATATTTTTTCCTTTAGTCCTTTAGGGTTTAGTAGAATAAGGTTTATCAAGACAGCCGTCATACTCTTGCCAAAGACAAAAGGTTAACGTTTTTGTTTCATTTCTCTTGTCGTCTTTTAGGGTTTACTAGGTAGAATAGGGAATTACAGGACAGCTGTCACACTCTTATCAGAGACTAAAAGGTTAAAGTTTTTGGTTGTTTTTTTTGTCTTGTCGTACTTTAGGGTATACTAGATAGAATACAGTATTTCAGACAGTCGAGACACTCTTTCCAGAGACTAGAGATTAAAATTTGTTGTGTTTTAGCCTTTTCGTCTTATTTAATGGAACATAGTTTTTCATGAGAGTCGCCATACTCTTACCAGTGACAAAAGGTTAAAATTTGTGTATCTTTTATCTTGTCGTCCTTTAGAATTTACTATAATAAGATTTTTCAGGACAACCGTCATACTCTTACCAGAGACAAAAGGTTCAAGTTGTTTGTGTTTTTAGTCTTGTCGTACTTTAGGGTATACTAGATAGAATACAATATTTCAGGAGAGCGGAGACATGTGGATGAGATATTAAAATTTGTTGTGTTTTTTATCTTGTTGTATTTTGTGATTTATAAGATAGAATACAGTTTTTCAGGAAAACCGCCACACTCTTGCCAGAGATGAGAGATTAAAATCTGTTGTGTTTTTTGTCTTGTCGTTCTTTAGGGTTTACGAGATAGAATGTGGTTTTTCAGGACTGTCGTCGCAGACTTACCAGAGACAAAAAGGTTAAAGTTATTTGTGTTTTTTTTGTCTTGTCATTTTTTAGGGTTTACGAGATAGAATGTGGTTTTTAGGACTGTCGTCGCAGACTTACCAGAGACAAAAGGTTAAAGTTTGATGGTTTTGTTGTTGTTGTTTTCGACATATCGTCCTTTAGAGTTTACTAGAATACTGTTTCTCATGACAGCCATCACACTTTTACTAGAGACAAAAAGTTATTTTTTGTAATTTTTTTGTTTGTTTTCTTATGCATTATGGTTTCATTGAGCTAATAGTGGAAAGTAAGGAAAATATTTTTAAAATATACATGTACATAAATATATGCATTTAAATACTTATTTTCGATTTATTCCAGTAAAATGGTTTGCTTGTTTGTAATTAAGCCCAAAGCTACACACTGGCCTATCTGTGCTCTGCCCACCACGGATATCGAAACCCAAATTCTATTGTTGTAAGTCCGCAGACATACCGCTGTGCCACTGGGGGGGGGGGGCAGTAAAATAGAATAAGTACTAAGAAAAGACTAAATAGGAGTTGTTAGTATGTAATCATGAAAATTACTATTCAATAACGAAAACCTATTATTACTAGAATTGCCTTTATCAACATTAAACAACATCAGGAGATGTGATGAACAGTTTTCCATTTACTATTCAATGAAACAACCTTTTTAAACATTACCCACAATTCATCTCTATCTAAATCGTTCTTTTCCTACAGAACAGTTTTGCACAATGAAATGTTTTTTGTTTTGTTTTTTCATTTATAAACTATTTTCTACAAAGCCACGTATGTATTTTTTTTACCTATAATTCATTTTTCAAAGGCGGCAGTACAAGTTATCTCTCTCTATGATAGACGAATGATAAGTATAATTTGGATGGAAATAACGTTAACAGTGTTATGGAAGAAAGGGATCTTGGTGTAGTGGTTGATGAGTGTCTTAATCCATCCAAGCTTTGTGCTGTTGCTAGTGGTAGGGCAAATAGGATTTTAGGTTGTATCTACAGAAATACTGAATGCAAGTCTAAAGAGGTTATTATTTCATTTTAAGATCATTGGTGAGACCACATCTAGAGTATTGTGTTCAGTATTGGGTTCCTTACATCAGAAAGGACATTGAATTGTTGAAAAGGGTACAGATAAGGGCTAGTAGGACGATACCTTGGATGGAAATGTTATCGTACAAGGATTGGCTTAAGATCTCTCAACTTGTTTTATCTTGAATAAGGAAGAGTTAGATTGGATTGGATTAAGATGTTTAAGATTGTTAAGGGAATTGATAATGTTGATGCATCATCTTTTTCATACTTAAAAATGAAAATTGTAAAACTAGGGGACACAAATATACATTTTGGCAGGAAAGAAGCCATCTTCATGTAAAACAACTTGATATGTCTAACCAGGTGGTTGGTCCTCTGAAAGGGGGTTTCCTTCGGATTTGGTGGATTCAGTTAACTTGAGGGAGTTTAAGGGAAGGCTTAATAAATACTTGAATGATAAGAGCTGGTTTAAAGTGTTTCGTTTTATTTAAAAATTTAATGGATGAGACGGCCTAGATGAACAAGCGGGTCCTATGCTGTCCTTAAATTATATGTATATATATTTAGGTGTATGTAGCGGATTAGTTTCATAGTCATTGTAGCTATCGTTCTTTACAGAGATAGTTCATTCAAACTGGCCACTTCTACATGCTTTTTCCACATACATTCATTCTTGTTACGTTAACGTTGACTTTTTCTCGTCATTATTCGTCTATATAATATTACAGCCCACTTCGATAGATTCTTGTATCTGTTACTCATCTATAGAGTGTTGTAGTTCAATTGCACTAGCCTCTTGTATTAATTGTTCACATATACACAGTTTTGCAGTCATATTGCATAATCTTCTTTTAGTTTGTTTTGTTTTTGAATTTCGCGCAAAGCTCTACGAGGGCTATCTGCGGTAGCCGTCCCTAAGTTAGCAGTGTAAGACTAGAGGGAAGGCAGCTAGTCATCACCACCCACCGCCAACTCTTGGGCTACTCTTTTACCAACGAATAGTGGGATTGACCGTCACATTATAACGCCCCCACGGCTGAAAGGGCGAGCATGTTTGGTGGGATGCGGATTCGAGCCCGCGACCCTCAGATTGTGAGTCGAGCGCCTTATCCACCTGGCCATGCCGGGCCTTCTTTTAGTTATTGTTAATCCACATAATGCTGAAATTCAACTAAACAGACTTTCTTCACATAATGCATATCTTAATAATATGATACTTCAGTTAAAGTGATCATACTTAAGTGCTTTTTTTGGTAATGCTTAGCTATCTTTTACAACTAACAGTGTTATATAAATACATATGTTTATTTGTGTTTATAAATAACATGTCACAGCAGTGTTTTGTGAAGGTATATAAAATATACAAATTATAATAAACAATTGGTAAATAAAGTAAAACTAGAATTTTCCAATAACAAGGCGACGTTATCTGAGAGTAAAACATTAACACACAGATAGCTTTTTATATTTTACACATTTCATAGAGAAAAAACAGTAGTAATAATAAGCTTACTAACAAAACTTTTTTTTTTCATTTCTTGTATAAAGTGTCTTGACATATAGGTTGGTAGATAAAAGTAAGAATCTTTACTTACTCATTAGTTCCTCTTTCTCTTCATGTTCTCCACAATTCTACCCATTAGATTACATCATACATCGCTTTCTAGTAGAACAAAGAAAGGATGGAATTGAAACACACGAAGCGCGTGCTAGCAAGAAGCACGAGAACAAGATGACGTCAGTAGCGTCTCTAAGAAACGATCCTGCTGGGATTAACCAAGTGACCCCTCTGCGATGTGACGTCATTCCACAGCCGCGAGCAAACACATAAGTGATTCGGAAGAACTTGAGGGCGTGTTTCCACATCTTTTGGTCCACTGTCCGGAGTTTGAAGGTATCGATTGGTTATGTTTCCACAGAAAGAGTGAGACACTAGAAGACTAGCGTTGCTAACATCGGTTTCAAGCCAACTTGCGTACGTTAGCGTCAACAAGGTAGAATGATACCGTCTGACGACATAAGAAACTAATAATTTTTGTTACCTCCTCGTTATTCAACATTTCGACAGTTCGGTCTTCACTAATTCACCTTACACCATACCTTCATAACCATTTACATTTCCCAATCCGATTTTCTTGCTAGATTTAGCGCTCGACATTATTAATAATTGTAACCTAAATTCTCTGCAAGAAACGGTTTATATTACAAACATTTTCGAACACCTATAAGAAGCGAAACAAAAGTTTATAAAATACAGTCAGTAGGTTTAACTGTATTATCTGTGGTTACTTTGATATTTAGCTGATCAGCATGTCTACTTTACTCTGGTTATTTCAATAATGGCAACAACCAGTAGGTCAACTTTTACTTTAGTTACTTTACTGACACACGTCAGTAGGTTTAACTGTATTATCTGTAGTTACTTTGATATTTAGCTGATCAGCATGTCTACTTTACTCTGGTTATTTCAATAATGGCAACAACCAGTAGGTCAACTTTTACTTTAGTTACTTTACTGACACACGTCAGTAGATCTAGCTGTATTATCTGTAGTTACTTTGATATTTAGCTGATCAGCATGTCTACTTTACTCTGGTTATTTCAATAATGGCAACAACCAGTAGGTCAACTTTTACTTTAGTTACTTTACTGACACACGTCAGTAGATCTAGCTGTATTATCTGTAGTTACTTTGATATTTACGCTGATCAATATATCTACTTTACTCTAGTTATATTAATAATGGGAAAAATCACCAAGTCAACTTTTACTCTAGTTACTGTATCGACACACGTCACTAGGTTTAGTTATATCATTTTACGTTGGAAAGATAAGCTGTTATACTGTTAAAAATTTTTGAATATTATTTGATATTGATATTATCATTTGTAGTGGTTTCGGTTATACAACAAATATTGGTAAATAAAATAGTAGGGTTAAAGTTTTAAATTAGAGCTTAGTTGTGTAATTTGTACTACAACGATAGATTAGGCTTAGGAAGTGTAACGGAACTTTTAGGCTTAGCTGTAATCCATCTTACTCGTAATCGTAATCGTAAAACAAGTTAAATACATTGTTTTATTAAACAAAAACAATTGAACGACTAATTAATTATCTCTTCGTGATTTAAGGAATATCTTATTTACTGGCTGATCAGTCTCTCCAAACAAAGTGCTGTTGGTAAGGCAAATAGGATTTTAGGTTATATCTAAAGAAATATTGAATACAAGTCTAAAGATGTTATCATGTCGTTATATAGGTCACTGGTTAGGCCACAGTTGGAGTACTGTGTTCAGTCTTGGGCTCTTTACCTTAGGAAATACATTGAATTGTGCTTTTCTGGCTGACAAATTGAGCAAAAAAATAACAATTCCAAAATTGTCTATATCTCGGTTTGGGACATGTATCTTTGTACCAAATTCCATGTAAATTAGTCGTAATACGGCGGAGCAATTGTCAAAAAATCCTCAAATTATGTTTTTTGTGATATCTTGACCTCCCTATATTTACTAAAAAATGAGCAAGTCCAACATTTGGTAGAAAAGTATCTTTGTACCAAATTTCACGGGAATTGATCGAAATAAGGCCGAGATATTGATCAAACCTTAGAATTGTGAGCTCTGACCCCCTAAAAAAAAAGACTTAAAATGGGCAAATCCAACTTTATTTTTATTTGTGCCAATTTGTGGTGTAAATATGACCGCACGGGAACCCAAAATATATATTTTGGGATTGTTTCACCTTGACCCCATACAATCTTTAAAAAGGGCTAAATAGAAAAAATGATCTTACCAAGTTTCAAGTCAACCCGCCGAGAAATGAAAGAATGGCGGTCGATTGAAAAGTGTTTGGAAGAAGAAGAAAGAAAGAAAAAGAAAAATATACAATAGGAAAACAGCGTGTTTCTCTGACGAGACTTAATTACTGTCGAATCACAGGTCGTAATTAATGTACAGTATTTCGGAACTGCAACTAACGCTGACGTATGTAAGACCACAACTTCAATGTGTAATATTTCAAAACCACAACCCACGCTGACTACTTTCACACCGCATCTTCAACTAACTATACAATATTTATAACTGACGCTGACTGCTTTTAGATCACAGTTGCTATTCAATGGCGATGTTTTTAAATTGTAATTAACGCAATATTGTTATATATCAACAGCATTAACTCAACGTACAATGTTTCTAAACAATAAATGACGACGACTTGTCAGATCATAGTCTTAAGTAATTTACAATATTTCTAAATTGTAACTAACGCAGTCTTCTGTCGGATTACAGCTTTTAATCAATATATAATATTTATAAACTGCATATAACGCACACTACTGTCAGTTCATACCTTTTAATAAATGTTTCTAAACAACAATTAGTACCGCCTGACCGTAGTCAAATCTCAGTGTGTGATATTTCTAAACTACAGCTAACGCTAGTTCTGTCAGATCACAGCTTTTAATGAATGTTACAACACTTAACTCTGAATGCTGTCAAATAACAGCTTTTGATCAATGTACAATGCTTCTAAACTACAATATCCTAAATGATAACCACATAACTTCCAAAATTTTTAAAGAACGTCTACTCGTCAGTCACGGGCATGATAAAAATATTAAAAAAAACTTTGATCCACAGTATCTGCTAAAAATCAGCCCCAACTGGGTGCTCAGATACATTTTGTTATCACAGAAAGAAATGTTTCACCTGTCAATATGTTAACACCACAAAATCCATATATAGCCCCAGTGGAAAGTTCCAAATATAACACATGCATTTCAATAAGCCTGATATAATGTGTGGTCTGTAAAAAAATGTGGCATGCTGTATATTGGCCAAACCGGTCGCCGCTTAGGAGATCGTTCACTTGAACATTTTTTCTATATAAGAAATAATGGCACCATGAAATCTGTAGGTAGACACTTCAATAACTTTTCATACTGCAACTCCGACTTTATATTTTTACTCATATTTGCTCCCTCCTCTGTAATGCAAAGAGTTTTGTTTTGTTTTAGTTAAGCACAAAGCTACATAACGGACTATCTGTGCTGCGCTCACCACGGGTATCGAAATCTGGTTTCTAGCGTTATAACGCAGCAAGCTTTCCGCTATGGCACTGGGGTTCAACGCAAAGAGAACATCTGGAAAGCATTTGATTTTAGTATTAGCCACTATTTATCCCATTGGAAAGAATGGTGAATCATTTTTTTCCTTTACTTTATTCTTTATCTTTATTGATTTTAGTATTAGCCACTATTTATGCCATTGGAAAGAATGGTGAATCATTTTTCCCTTTACTTTATTCTTTATCTTTATTGATTTTAGTATTAGCCACTATTTATCCCATTGGAAAGAATGGTGAATCATTTTTTCCTTTACTTTATTCTTTATCTTTAATGTCCGGGCCTGGCATAGCCTGGTTGTAAGGGCACTCGACTCGTAACCTGCAAGTCGGGAGCTCGAATCCAATCACTGAACATATTTGCACATTCAACCGAGGGAACGTTATAATGTCGTGGGCGATCCTACTATTCGTCGGTAAAGAGTTAGGTAGTGTTGATTAGCTGCGTTCTCTTTAATCTATCTCTTTAATTGGCCCCCAGTGGCACAGCGGCATGTCTGCGGACTTACAACGCTAGAATCCGGGTTTCGACACCCGTGGTGGACAGAGCACAGATAGCCCATTGTGTAGCTTTGTGCTTAATTACATACAAACAAACTATTTAATTAAAAGTTGAAACGACTTACGCAGATATCCCTCAAGTAGCAGTACGCGAAATTCAATAAAACAAAAATTTGATACCTGATCTACACTTTCTTACATTGGACTTTTGTTTACATAACAGTTTTGTTCATTGAACGCATTTTTTTTCTTCTTCACCAGCACGATCTCTTTTCCTTAACCATAATTGTTGCCATTCTAATCGTATGTTTGTTTTCATTTTATGTTCTTTCTTCGCATTTTTTGTAGGTTAAGTTCCCATAACCATATATTTGTTTGTTTTCGCTTCTTTCCACAATTTTTTTATATTAAATTCTCGTGCCTTTTATTCTTCTATCACGCTGGACAATATTATTCGATGCACATATTTATTCTCTCAGTGTTTTAATTTTCGTACATTGTTGACTTTATTCATGTTCTATTTACTTTTTCATTTAGTTTATTTTCTTTAATTTATTGTCTTTTTTATAATTTTTCTCTCAATTTACCTAACAAATTATTAATATTATTATTTTTATTTTTGAACGCTAGTTCATCCAAGGCAAGGGCAACACCACAAACATTTAGCAAGCCAAGTCAGAAGTGTCGATAAGTGCTATAAAACTGTCTGGAAAAGCAGCAGATTCAGGGAAACGAGTTTTTTGTTACCATCCGCTCCAGGAATCAAAACGAGCTTATGTTCTTCCTAGTAAGGTAGAACCTTTGTACACAATTTACTGGGGTAAAAGAAAGATTTGTGAACCTTTAGCAACACTTAAAGAAGTACGCCAGTCACTCTTCCCTCTTCGCCAGGACATTAAGCGCAGCCTGAATCTTACACCTTACAAGGTCTCCATTCCTGATGACCCCTACCACTTCATGCACAATTTATGGCTAGAGAATGCTCCTATTGGAGAACTTTCATAGATGACTAGATCAACAGTAAAACGTGTTGCACTAGCACTTATTGAACTATAAGTACTGTTGTAATATAGATCATTTACTGTAGATTATAACTGGAAGATCTAATCTACAACAAATGGTTATTGTTACCATATCACAGATTATACTTGCTCTACATTGTTTCTAAATAAGAACTAACTCTGACTTTTTCCTGCTTACAGCTTTCAAGTAATGGATATTATTATTTAAACTACATTTAAATTGCTGTCACATCACGGCCTTAGATGAATTCAAAATGTTTCTGAACTACGACTAATGGTGACTGTTTTCAGGACATACTAATTACTGTAAGAATATACCTTTTAAACAATGTATAAAAATTATAAACTCTAACTAAGGCTGACTAGTTTTTAATTAATGTACGATATTTCTAATTTAGAGCTAACAGTGACTGTTATCAGATCACAGGTTTTATTATTTGTTTGTAGTTAAGCACAAAGTTACACAAAGGGCTAGCTGTGCTCTGCCCATCACGGGTATCGAAACCCAGTTTCTAGCGTTATAAGTCCGCAGGCATGCCGCTGTGCCACTGGAGGGCCGCAGGTTTTAACCGTTGTAAAGTATTCAGTATTAGGTGTAAAATTACACCTAACACTGAATACTCTATGACTATAGCTTCTAAATAATTCATAGTAATTCTAAACTACAAATAACTCTGACTGCTGTCTGATCCAAACCTTCAACCACTGCACAACTCTAGTTTACAAATAACGCTTATTACTGTCACATCAAGGTGGTTGTTGTTTTTTAATCAAAGTACAATATTTTTAAACTATATTTTTTTTTTTACTTTTGTACGGTCATAATATTTCTAAGCTGCAACTAATGCGGACTGCAGCCAGATCATGACTTTCATACAGTTACAATGTTTGTATACTACAATGAAGGATTACGTCTGTCAGATCGCTGCTCTTAAACAATGCGAATATTTCTAAACTCCAGTTATCGCTGACTACTGTTAGCTCACAGATTTTAATACATGCACAATGTTTCTAAAATACAATTCAGCTGAAAATTGTCACATTACAGAATTTGAATCAAAGTACAAAGTTTTTAGGTTGCAATTTACGTTGACTACCTTTAGAACATTGCTTTTAATCAATGTGTAATATTTCTAAACCACAATTAACAATGACTACCGTCATATCACAGCTTTTAATCAATGTAAGATGTTTTTAATTACATCTAGCACTGACTGTAGTCAAGTCATAGTTTTCAATATATATAAACTTTTTCTATACTACATCTACTGCTATCTGATATCAGATTACAACCTTTGTATTTATTAAAAGGAATGTATTGACAGCAGTCAGCATTAGTTGTAGTTTCTACCTGAAATATTGCAAAGGGCAGATCCATAAAATGTTAGTGGTATTCTTGTAAATTTAGTTTCATATTTACTTAACTGCATTTACACCTATGATGGTGACCTGAGATTTGAAATTGTAATTTTAAATGAAGATAAACTAATAATCTCAATTATTTAAAATATGATAGTAATATTTCAAGATATATTTTTATAATCATCACATCTCATTGAAGTGGCGTGAAATTGTACTTTTGGGTGTAACACCTGTGTCAGTACTTCACACCCGTGGAAGTATAAAATAGACCTTTTTCAAAACATAAATCATTTAACAATATATATATACTTGTTTCAGAATTTTTTGCGAAAAGCTACACAACTGCTTTTTGTGTATATTCGTCCTTAATTTTAAACTGATAGAAAATAGAAAAAACAGCCAGTCAACAACACCCATCGCCAACTCTTGGGCTACTCTTGTCTTACCGAATAGTGGGATTTGACTGTGACCCTTATGACACACCCACGGTGCCAAAATACAGAAATAATTTGATCACCAACAGGAAACAAATCACGAAACCTCGAATTTACATTACTGGAACTCCAACCAATGAGCTCTGTGAAATCTTTCCTGCTACTTGTTACCGTATTGTACAGTCGAATGGTTGTAATTCACCATGAAACAAATATATAAGTGCTTGATACATTGCTCATAGCAGCGTGACTCACGACTGCGGCGACGCAACTGTGCACTAAGCGTACATATATATTATAGATATTAAGTGTGGTTAATCCTCTTTATCACAAAATCTTATGCTCCCTTAAATATCAATAAAACTGTATTAAACATTTCAGTGGGAAAGGTAAGCTCGATATTGTTATTAATAGTTATAATGACATGTTAATTTGTTTGTTAACGTTTAAGCACAAATTTGTACAATGGGCTATCTTCGTTTTCTCCACCATGAAAGGTTTTGTATAGGGCCAGATTATTTTACAGTAGGTGTCTGTGACTCGTTGGCGATAAATTTGAACAATAAACGGACAGCGCACAATCCACTTGTTTTAAAATAATATATTCAAAACAAGTCAAACATATGTACAAAATTTCGTTACACTATTGGTTATCACAATTGTATCCAGAGCTTTAAATAATTGTTTCCTTTTGGCTAAAGTCCACACAGGCGAGTTCAATTACTTTAAAACATCCTTTGACAAGACAAATTCTTCTTCTTTATCTTTGTTGTTACAATACCACTGTGAAACTCCCTTTAGAAATCGCCCGTTATAGCTAAACTGACAATCACGCAGTCTAACTTCACTTTCGCTAACTTAACTTTTTCTAACTTGCTTTAACTTCTGTATCTGAGGACCTATATTGCTAGAAACCTGATTTCGATACCAGTTGTGGGCAGAGCACAGATAGGCTATTGTATAGCTTTGTGCCTGACAAACAAGAACAATTATAGTATCTGCACATATTTATAACTCGCGACAGAAAAAATCTAGAACTATCTAGCCCTCTAGTAGCAAGAATATTACACATAACTAGAAAAACTTGGAAGTTTCGAGTAAAATGTCGTCAACAATATTAAAAAAGCCTAGTACAATAATTAATCTGCATACACAACGTAAGAGTTATGTAACGAAACTAGTCACAACTATCGCTTTTAAAATAATCAACTTTTAACACTTTTGTTACGAAAACTAAATAATCATTAAATATTAAGTCACTAAATAAACAAAATTATAACTCTTATACTAAACGGTTTGGTATATCCAACACACCGTGGGTATTGAAACCCGGTTTTTAGCGTATAAGGCCTTAAGTTTATCGCTGAGTCACTGGAGGGTGGCAAATTAATAGTTACAGAGCTCAAGAATTAGAATAAATAAACAGAGCAAGAATATTATAATGAAAATTCAACCTTTGTTGTAATTTTTGTTTCTGAAACAGGAAGTAATGTTTAAAAGACTTTGTAAAATTATTTTGGATAAATATAAAATATTTTTGTTAGAAATTTGCGTAATAAAAAGCGAGTGATAACTAATAAAATACACTTTTTTATATCATTTTGTACTTTAGATGAATATATTCATATAAAACATAAATATAAGTTAAGTTACTAACAGACGAAATACGCTTCAATATAGACATTAACGACGATCAATCGCGCATCGAAAATATAAACAAACTTGCTACTTAATCGAATAACGTGAATTTTAAGGCTTTAATCACATTCATTGAAAATATATGGTTTAAGTTTGGATATTTCCTAGAAATTCTAAAATGATGCAAAGTTATAGCAATATTCAGTAAACATGTAAAAATAACTCGAAATGATAGATTTCGTTGTTTTCTTGATATGGTACTTAACAACCTTAATGGTAGAAAGCTTTAAAATGATGGTTGTAGATTTTTATGAGTGGAGAAGAATGATAAAAGTGTTAAAATATTGTTTCGATAAAAACTTTAATAAATGAGGCAGCTTTTTTTCAAATTTAAAGTTAAAAAAAATCTTATTTTCCAAGAAAAGAAATTATGCTTCGTTCTTGTAAATCTTGATGCAAGTTAATGAAACTACAAGTAAACTTATGAACAAGTTAACCTAAACCTTTGAGGATGATGCGTAGATTTATCTAATAGAAATACAATAGGTGATAAGAACGAAACCTAATATTTTAACGTACTCCTTATACTTCGTTTCAGTTAAGCTATTTATTCTAAAATAGTTTATATCTCAGTAGAAATTAGTTCAATGGAAGATTGTTTTACCTTAACTGAAGCTTATATACATTGATGAAATATATGTATCTTAACGTACTTTATACTAAACGTAGACAAGTTAGCCCATTAAGAATAATGTTTCTTTTTTGTTTGTTTTATTCAGTGTATTATTTCTTAGATGTACTTATAATAACGTTGTTATTTCCCTCTGTAACATTTCATAACCCCATTACAAATACTACAATTTGTATTATTTTGAATTCTAATTACATATCATTCATTAGACCTGCTGAAGATCCTGTTTTTATTTCCCTATCTATCATTTCACACACCAAAGTAAATATGTAGTTTGCATTCTCCCGCTAACAGTTAATAGATGAACAGAAACTTAAATATTACTTTTCGATTATTATCAGTGACTAGGACTAACATTCACAAAAGCTACACAAAGCAAAGTGACCTATGATAGTTTGGATCATAAACTTCCCCCCACACTGCAACAGTAGAAGAAAATAAGCCAAAAATATACGGTCGATGAGCTAATGGCAGCATTCCATACATTTCATAGCATATCCAAAACGGTGCCAGGAAAAGTTGAGGACAAGTGAAAGACCGGTCTTGTCTCCAAGCAGTTCGCATTATTTCTGGAGTGAGATGATTTAAATATAGACGTTTTAGTTTTTTGGGATCTCTAATGGTGAACATTGTGCGTTGAAAAAAAAAAACTAGGATCTTCTAGCTAGAGCACCTTCCGGTTTTCTTGTCTTATAAAGTAACAAACAGAAAATTCTATTTTTTTCTATGATACAAAAAAAATAGAAATTTAGAGAAGATGGAAAAGTATACTCATGCAAGCATATGAAATCCTTTCAAGATACAGTGTTACATTAGTGATGCTAATATTAAATCACTAAAACCTATTAGAATTCAGAGCAAATTCACATAAATTTGTTTAGGTATTTATACGACAAATTGCAATTCTAAAAGAAATTATCACCTGAAAATGATACAACTTTATTGAGAAAACTAAAAAAAAACAAGTTGAATAATCAAACTATGATTACCAGCACTTCCGGGTAATAGCAAAATAATCAACACTAAGAATTTAAATTTCACAAGCAAGATTTCACGTAAGTCAATCCCTTAAAGTAGCCTTGACTCTTTCTGTCATCAAAGAAAATCAATAAACCCATTAAGCTAGGTAATTACGTTGAAATCCTACTGTTCACTACTTTATTATATGTAAAACACAGTGAAAAGATTAATTAAAAATATTCTTCACACTTTTCATTGAAAACAGAAACATATTTTTTAATTCATGCGATAGGCACTACAAAAACTGTGAAATGTCGTTACCAAATTTTGTGGATTAAACATCATATTTGAAAGAGTCGAGGTTTAAAGATTACGTTCTATCACTATATAAATAAACAAAGTGTGTTCTGCTCAATGAAAACATTTGGTTAAATCCGCCACATGTACAATTAACTGTACGAAGCTTGAAATCTAGACCTGGTTTAATTCTTTCACTGTAAAGACTTACCTTTAAACGAGTTAACTGCTATAGAGACTAAAAGTTAAATCCACAAAGGACCCAATAGGCTAGTTTAATCACTTCTGTACAGAGAATTCCCTTTGAATGAATAAAGCAGAAATCTCGTGTACAGTTCTTGGTTGGTAGAATGACACAGGTTGTTGAATGAACATGATAGCACGTTGACTGAAGAATCATGTTTTTAGTCTGACTCAAAGTTTAAAATTTGAATAATTGCACTTAGTTTACCTTCGTGAAAGTGCACCATAAAAACGATAAAAATATTCTCTCTCTACCTTAAAATAATTCTAAAACCCTTTCTTCTTACTTTTATTTGTTTTTTCTAAAAGGAAATTGTTGTTGGCTTTTTTTCGTACTTCAGCAACTTTAGCGCATTTTCAAGTTTGAACTTTATGTTGTATGTACTAGTGAAAGCAAGAGTAGGAATGTTAAATATTGTTCTGACAGCTGAAAGATTAAAGTCGTTGTGACAGCATGAAGATAAAATATCTTCTAGCAGCTGGAAGATGAAATATTTCTCTTATAACTTAAGTATGAAATAAATTTTCTGATAAACAGAAAGATGAAATTCAGTTCTAAAAATCTAAAAAATAAAATATTCCTTTCAGAATAGGAAGATGAAATTTAAATCTTGTTCTTCTAGCCGTATTTTTCTATCTAGCATCTGGTATTTACATCTTGTCTTGAAAGATGCAATATGAATTTTTATTTTAACAGTGAAACATGAGATTTTTATAATGGCAGCTAGAAGATTAAATTTATTTGTGGCAAATGGAATATTGTTCTGAATATCTGCGATTTTCTTTAATGACAGGTGCTATAAAATAGCCAAAATCAATCAAAAGTAAGCTACCATCTAATTTCATGTATTTTATTCTGTCATCTTCGAGTGATAGTATCACTGCCTTTCTAAATTCATATGTTTCAGATCTCTACCAGACCGTCAAACATGAACAGAAAAAGTGATTATGGCATCAAATATAGTTTAAGATCTCCTTATGCGAAAAGTTTTTTTGCCTGACCTACTGTATTTATTCGCATGTTTTCATCGTAATATTAACAACGTCATAAGAGTGAATCAATCAGATAGATTATTCTTAAAGTTTTTAATCTATGTATACAAAATACACCCTTCTGCTTTCTCATATTTCCAAAAATTGTTATTAAAAAATCCTCTCAGGTATTGAATTGTTAAGTAGCAAAAGTGGTATATCTTTCACATCAGGGTTTCAAAAGTTCAACGTTTCTGTCTTTAGAGGCTATGTCAAATGTTCTTATCTAGTTGCAAAGAACAGAACTTAACTTCTTAATGGGGTATTGTTCTTTGAAGAAAAGCGAAAATTGAAGCCAGAAAGCTATTTCGAAATATTATTGCTCTTGTACTGAATTTGCTACTGTCAAG
Source organism: Limulus polyphemus (assembly GCF_000517525.1). Lineage (NCBI taxonomy): Eukaryota > Metazoa > Arthropoda > Merostomata > Xiphosura > Limulidae > Limulus > Limulus polyphemus. The sequence continues at coordinate 447,497 of NW_013666289.1, forward strand.
AAGACTCCTATGGGAATTCGTAAAAGTGTTAAATAAAGTTTGTTTCTTATTATAGACTTAAAGTTAAGACCTATTCAGAAAAACAGAGTGAATGCCCCAATAAAATGTTCCATATCTCTCTATTTTAAGAACAATAACAAGATTGACAAATTCTGTGTTTGTTTTTAGCGTTTTCAAGAACTAAATCTATTAGCGTAAATGAGCCACAGTTTGTACCTCCAGATTAACGTCTACTTGAAGTATTTCGTTAATACTGAAATATAACATTATTTACTCCATAGTTAAGTTATCGATGAAAAAGCTGGGTGTGGGGCAGTATGGCGATATTGATCACTATATGGAGCACATAAATGATGATAAAGGTAGGCAAACTGCTACACTCATACACTACTTGTAACTTTAAATACATATGAAGCGCAATCTATCATTAGATTCACCTCTTGTCACTGAGTTAATTCGGCTTCGAGAAATTACACCTTTCGTCAGTAACCTTGAACAAGAACATATCAAAAGAACTAGGCTTCTTATAGTGGTAGACTGTATGTTACATGTTATATATATATATATATTATTTTTAGATATCTTTTGTTCACTACAGTGAATTTGTATTTACATAGAAATTTGAAGAATATATGATCCTTTGATGCTTATATTCCTAAGATGGTTAACAGATACTGAAAATCTATTTAAGCATAAGTAAAAGAGAAATAAAACCACTATAATGATTGTTTAAGATGGCAATTACTGGCTACCTACTGCAGATACAGACGTCTATAACTGAATTTTTTAGTGATGGGTAAGTGTGAAATATGGTAAAACTAATTACTCATTGATGAAAAAATTGATAATTCATATTGTCACTAGCGGGCCTTCACTAGCACAGCTGTAAATCTGAAAGCCTATAACACTAGAAACTGGGTTTAGACACCTGTGATTGTCACAGCACAGAGCTCAGATAGTCAGTTGTGTAGTATAGCGCTTAAAAACAAACAAACAAAAGTTATTAGCGGTTGAAGATGCAAAATTAATAATTACTGACTATATTCTGGTGAAACAAATGCGGTAATTTATTTTCTTATTTAATAATTAATAATTGATTTTATTATTGATGATAGAAGGTGTAACGATGATAATTAACGAATACATAGTGGAAATACAAAAGTTGAAACTTATTTTGCCATCTCACTGATGGCTGAAAGTGTAATAATGATAATTTCTAGAGAAAATATGGTTGATATTTTTATGTTATCGGTTGTTGAAGATCTAGTAATGATAATTACTGACTATCAATATTTTTTTACTCAAATATCCAGCGGTTAGCGATTTTTTAATGGCTGTCATAATTTGGGATGTATAAAAACGTCATTTCATACACTTGAAGAACCTTCAATATCGCATCCATCATGTATTGTGAACAATTCGGCGATAGTAATTTTAAACAAACAGGATTGCTGTTTTAATACGTGATACAACACCTTAAATATCTTCGGATATTACGTGCAAATGTATGTATCAGATAAAACAAATCAATTTGATATCAGATTCATTAAACGTTTTAAAACATGAAAACTAAGGTACTTCTTGTGTGTTTTTCTTGTTGTTGTTTGTGTGTTTGTTTAACGCAAAGCTAGACAATGGGTTGCCTGCGTTCTGTTTACCACAGGGAATCGAAACCCGAATTTTAGCGTTGGAAGTCCATGAATTTACTGCTGATCCACTGGGAGACATCTATCGGTTTATGGCCAATAAGAATCGTTTACACATAATGTAATTAGGGATAATATTAAACATTCTGGATGCAAAATATTTCCACTGGTTGTCACATCTTTAAGAACTCTTTGAACAAAAGCAAAGTTAAGAAACAGCCTTTCTAGTCCTAACTAATCATTCAAAATAATTTCTTGTGAGAAAGTATAATAATTTACAATGATTAAAATGTTGATTAACATTTTATTCATTTAATAAACCGATCTTTGCAAAACAAAAACGAACGTAAACGTTGTTTACCGCTGCATGATGCATAACATTATATGTACAAGTGTTTACCTTGAAATTAGTCTGGAAACAATATTACTTGTTTTATTCAACTTAAAGATATTAAGAAAGTATAAATATAATTTTGTGAATTAGGTTGCATGATGAGTGTCATTAAATGCTTGAATTAACCCACATCATGAGGAAACAAAAGAGGATGAAATGTCTGTAGGTAGTACAGAACACACTATATTTCATAAATTATAATAAAAAGTTAGTGTTCTCACACGAATTAGATGCTAATATGTTTGTAGTTAAACACAAAATTATATGATGGACTATCTGTGCGTTGCCTACTACGGGTATCGAAACCTGGTTTCTAACGATGTAAGTCCGCAGACATGCCACTTTGTTACTGGGGGGGGCGTGGTAATACGCTTCAAAGTTGTGCTTTAACACAAAAAAAGTGTAGTGAAAACGACATGACCTTAAGGCTGCTTTATATAATACGGAATTGATGCTTTTAGGGAATATTGTGCAGATAACGATGTTAGTTTATGGCAAATTCTAATTAAGTACTCCACGAAGAACTTGTTTCACGAAACTTCCTATGTGAAAATGGTACATGAAAATGACGTAGCATAATGAAAGCTATGAAAACCTAGATTAATCCATACAAGGAGCGTTGCATCGCTTTTCCACTGTTGCCAAAAGCTTATCTGATACTACATGCCACAAGAGTTGTTACGGTTTTATTAGTGAGATTGAAACAGAAGATTCTGCCGTTTGTCAGCTAGCTGTTAAAACAATGACAGCAAGGGAAATACTGGAGCCACATGCATCGTGGGTATCAAAATTATCTGAGTGAACTACAATTATGGAAAAGCGTGCATAGTGCTAGGGGAGGGGATCAACTGCATTGTTAGTATAGGAGGTACGAGCTCTGTATATTTCATTAGACATACTGACATGTTCATCATCATTATCAGAGGTGTTTCTTCATCCAGGTTTTCAGAAATACATTCTTCCTGCTTCCAATTCCTCTTCTACTTCCACAGACTGCTTCATATGGTGAACAGATCCTTTTATAAATACAAGTCAAGTCAGACCATGCATAGACATGACCGTTCATAACTTTGAGACACCTTCGATTCAGCTGTTATAACTCTCCAGGTTTTCTGGTTCTTCGCCATTCTCACACATCCCATCGCTAAGATCCTAGTCAATTCCTTTATGTTGGCCATCCAATTTTGGTCTTCTTCTTTTGTGTTTCCATTCCACGGCACCATGCAGGATATTATTCAGAAGAGTGCTTGATTTTCTCGTCACATGACTCAACTACTGTAGTTTCTTTTTTCTCAAATGGCAGATGAGTTCTATGGTCATCCCCTGAGTTGTCTTAGCTATGCTGTGAATGCAACTCAGACTGGAATATGAGGCAAACATAAAATGTGTTATGGGATCACAATATCATTTTTTACAACCCAAATGTGTCTCGTGTATGAGAATTTGGAGAATAACACGATACCGTATAGCTTTTGGATAAAGCCAGAAACCCAGGTGTGGTGTCACATGTGTAAAAAAAGCAATTGGGAAAAATGAACTGTCAACAAGAAGATCATTTGCTGTAGGTACAAACTAGAAAACATAAATAGGAAGAAATGTAAGGTGAAACGGCCATGGATTTATGGGTTACCTGGCCCTTCCATATTGAGTCTGAAAGGACACTAAACTGTGAAATTCCAGAATAGGTTTTTCGTGTTATAATAAAAGAGATAGTGTGATGATAATTGTCAATGACCGTGCACTAACATCGTGTTTTTAGAATGGAGTATTATTATTTACTCTCTGGGATTATATATAGTAAAATATATATGTCTGGGAAATACACATAAGAAGCTGTTAATACAATACAGTTCAATTAAAAAATATTTGCAACAACTACTGAGTTAAAAAGTCACATCAGAATCAGCAGAATGGCTAGATTTTGGAAATTCTCCAACCGAGATAAAATGTTCTATCACAACTTCACTAGTATTATCAAAGAGCAGTTTCTTCAGTTTGCATTATGCCTGATGGGGAAGAAACGTCCCACAACTAAACAACACAGATATTCCTTGTGTTACTAGCTGTTAGCAAAGCTAAGAACAAACATTCCTGTGAAGGTACTAATCAAAAGGTTCCAGGAGAGTTATACCACCTTAGTTCTTTGAGCAAGTAAAGATTCAGAAAGACACTTACGAGTAACTTTGTGCCACAGTGCATTAGATTTCAACACAAAACACACACAAAAAAGGCTTTCATTTCAAATAACACGAAGCTTCTCACACAGAAACTGTTAGGGATGGTCAGGATATTGTTGTTCTTATTGTATATCTGCATGGAGAATAGAAGTATTTGTAGTTCTCAACGAATTGCTTTAGTAGTTACAAATACTGCATCTTTGGTGAAGCCAATGATGATCTTCAGCAGTTTAGATGCCAACCTTTCTGATGACAGGAACAACGACTTAGAATAGAACAACGTGAGAAGAGACTTCAAAATGGAGATTTATTTGTTGTTGCTGATTTTCATTCCAATTGAATGTTTTGTTTATTTGTTTGTTTGAAGTTAAGCACAAAGCAACACAATGGGCTATTTGTTCTCTGCCAACCTCGGGTATTGAAACCTGGATTCTAGCGTTGTAATTCTGCAGACATACCGCTGTGTCACTGGGGCCCCAATTGAATAGAGAAAATAGAGTCACAAATATATGGTCACATATGATTTCTTCTACACTGCTTGATTTCTTTATACTTCTCAAGACTATTCTCACAGTTGAAATGGCATTTCTAAGTTCCAACCGATAAAGCTATTAATTCAGAAATGCCCTTCAGACACTGGCAGTTACACTATTCAATCACAAGTAAACTCTAGTCATGGTATGTGGGCTAAAACGTTTATTCCCTGCAGCTCTCCTATGACAGAATAAGTTGGTCACCCATTATGTGAATTGTGTTGTCAGTGTCGGTAAGGGACAAAAATAGTGGTATGATATGCTCATAGTGAATTTATTTTATAATACATATGCTTCCACTGCAAACAAGACACATTCATGCTCTTTACAACACCACATGAGCAGCAATGTAGTTAAAACAGCTGATCAAAACTAGGTTTCCGCTGACAAAAGTGGTGCATATGATGCTGATGGACAATTGACAACACTCTAATTTATTTGTAGCTGGGCACATTACACGAGGCTACGGTTTTTCAAGTGGATATCATGAAGTGCATAGATAACACATACTGATAATTTGCTAGCTCATTTTGTCTTACAGGCTGACATAATAAAAGATGATAACCTACATACATTCATCTATAGCCATATTAACTAATATAGGCATATCAATTTGTTAAAATATATATACAAATATTTTCCTATAGTTATTTCACGAGTAATTAAAGTAAATATTTACTCTGGTTTGTGTATATAGCATTGACAATAATCATAGAAACAGTGTATAAAAATACAAATATTATGAGCCTGCACCCCTATTGTAGGAAAAGCAACTGCTCCAAAGTAAATTTACTATAAAGTTGCTGATAGTGTAAACAAACTGTGAACGACTGTTATCTAATACACCAGACAGTGTCACAAGGATACAAGCTGTAATGTGATAAGTTCACTCTTGGCTCCCGGGAAAGAAATGACACGTGAAAAACGTGTAGAAATAAAAATTGTGTTTGATGAAGGTTACTCCATGTATTAGATTAAGACATTGGTTTATGTTTCAGTAGAAACTGTATGGAAACTGAAAGAGGTATTTGAGACTAGTACTGTTGATAATAGAAGCAGTTGAAATAGTAAGCTCAATTGCTTCAAAAGCTAAGTAATTCAGAGCATATTCTTTATATGATACACCACAATCCATTAAAAGACTTGCCACAAACCTAGTCAATGTAGATACACTTTACCATAAAATGGGATCAATGGCTTCAGCTGCTCAGAAACTACTGCTTAGGAGAACTAAGCAAATGAAAAGGCTGAAATAAGTACCAGACCTCAGACAAATGGATGAGCGAAACTGAAGGAGAGCGCTCTTTATGGATTAATTCAAGTTCAACTTGTTTGGCAAAAAGGCCTGAATTACTCTCCGAAGTTACCTGGTTGCAATTTTACATAATTTTTACACAATTTTTATATAAGTCCATTAATAATATTCATACTTGGGCTTTGTGAAAGCCAGGTTATTGCTGCGAGTGTTCCAATAGTCTGTGTTCTCGCCAAATCTCGTTTCAGACAGATCTTTCTGAGGGAACTACACAATGGAATTAGAACTGCCTGTACCTGTCAGCAGTCAGGGTAACATTAATTTTGAGTAGATCTCTGATACCATTGGCTGAGATGCAGCATATACTTGTTTGTTCCCAGAATGTTTTCCTGTATATGTTGTATGTTGACTGTGATACCATTCTTTTCTATGCCATCGAGAAACTATTTTTACAATTGGAACAATATTTCACAATCATATACTGATAAACGTACAATAGAATAAAATATGTTTGTTTGTTTGTAATTAAGTACAAAGCTACACAATGGGCTATCTGTGCTCTAACCACCACGGGTATCGAAACTCGGTTTCTAGCATTGTATGTCCGTAGACATACCGCTGTGAGAAGAAAACAAGTACCACTCTGTTTAAAGCAAATATGAAATATAGGGTATTATACAACTTATTTATTTTTCTCATGCATTTTCTGTAGTAATATATTGCACTGATGATAAATTGATCATTTATTTGAAATTGCTTATTTTGTGATACTCTGTTTGTATACCACCAACGAAGCTCCATAAATGTAGATCCAATCGTGTTATTTTTTGGCATTTGAGAACTATGATATGGTAAGATATAACATTTTACAATACATTTATCATCTCTATCACAATGTTTGCGCATAGTTTATTTTAATTTTGATATGAATAAGTTTTAGAACCCCATTGGTATTATTCTTTACTTAGAAAATATTACTTGGTGAGTTGTGTAAGAAACTGTTAATATCTGAGCAGTAGATTTACCCACTCTTGCTAAATACTATTCTAACCAAGCTTCGTTAAAAGTTAAACTTTTACTTATCATGAAATATGTCGTAAGGTATTTTTACTTTTCCTAGGTATCATTTAAAATATTTTTTCATTTCTAACCCACCTATTTTTTGATGAATTCTAGAAAGTTAATCTATCCCGTCTAGTTCTCAAAATGTTTCATTTGACCCACAATTTCGTGACATATTTAGATTAATACACCGACACATATAAGTTTCATGGAATAAGCACTTTGGCGTTTAATTTTATCCCGATGCAACGATAAATGCAAGTTTATAACTACTTATATCACGTTTACAGGAGTATTAACTAACTGCAAAATATCTGCACGATTTTTCTAAATATTATGCTACAGTGGCCTTGACTAATGCATAATGTCATAATGTCTCGACACTGAATGAATAAAAATGCTCTTACTAATTAGCAAGATAGTTCATTGGCATTTCTTTGGTGCTGACTCAGATGGTGTTGGCAAACAAAGTTGTACTCTTACTGCATCATTACCAAACACACTTCTCTGGATTCATAGTGTTCAACAACCATTTCTGTGGTGCGGGATTCACTCAAATAGAGAATTTTCTAAAATACAAATAGTAGTGGTAAAGTTTTTCAGATATTTCATCCACAAGTAGTTAATTCTTAACATGCAACTTAAATCCGTGATTAAATGCATAATGACTCCCTATGTGGACATTACAGTATCACTGGCATCAGCATCCAGTGTGAATGGGTAATCTTGACGAGAATAATCCAACACTAATACTTCAACCTAAGCCTCCTCTACAGACTGGAATATATTCACCCATAGTCAGTGTAGACAGTGATGTGACTACTTTGGACGTATTGGCCACAAACCACCGAATGTTTAATTCAAAAGTTGTGGACTTCCCTTTTGGTGTTAGTTTGGAACCAATAACCGACTACTTTAATCTTTGCGGAATCAGTGAACACTATGTCCTTGCTTATTGTTTAACAAAGTAGCTCCACTGCTATAATAATTAATTTACAATATCCAACTTGAAGATGGATTGGCTTATGTTGCTGTGTTTACTCACCTGAAGTCTATGAAATCCATCCTTCTTCACAATAACAACTTAAGAGAATCAATTACTAGTTGAAAGTTGTAGTAGTCCATCCTTTAACATCCACTCAATATCAGAGCTATTAGCATCCCTGGTATTACAATAAAGCCCATAAAATGGTTGTTCTGTGTTATTAAATGTTATCGTTGTGCTACCTAAATGTCTATATGGTCTAGCTGGAATGAAATTGCATCCACTGTTCTTAGCAGAAAATAGCCAATCCCACATCCAGTGACTTGTTAAAACAAAGCTCTGTTCAACAAGCCCTATGGTTCTTATTTGGGTTTTCCTGTCCTATGTAGCTGATGCGGAAAATAGAACTGAGTTTGGGAAGACTTTCTGTCCCACAAAAATCCACGATAGTTGCATTACAACACCTTGCAGTACTTATGACAGGGAGGATGTTTATTAGCATTTCTATCAACCCTTGCGGTTCATTTAAACGTTGAGAATGTTCAGAAGAGAATCGGTCACAGTATCCACTGAGGTGAGCTTCTTAATTAGCTCTAACATGTAGTTCAGTATGACCACTTCAGATCAAGTCATCACAGAAACTTCCTCGATCAGAGACAAAGTCTCCTTAAGAACCACATGGCAATACATGGATTCACTTGGCAAACCCCCTAGGAACGTGTGAAAAAAGAATTTCTCCACACTTTGTGAGTACCATGCTTAAAAAATCATTTCCTCCTGGATTTTCTAAACAGCATTCAAGTTCTTGTAAGACCCCCATACCTTGAAGACTTGAACTTAACCCAATGGATCATTTAGATTTATGCACTTTTGAAACTGTGATACAACTCAGCACTGACCACTTCTCTCTCATCATATTGTTCCTCATCCAGTTGTTCTAGGCTGTTGAATAACGAAACTTCCAAACTTAATATTGCACTAAACCACCTTATTCCAGTTCCCAATCATTTAGAAGAAAACTTGTTTCATATTTCAAGTAAGCAGATCTGATAGACCAAGAAAATGCTTGCAAGCGCCTGGATCTGTTTTGTCACAAACCTATTTGAGTATGGCTATGAATGAGCATGTGCAACTAGCTTGAAAAATGACAGTAACAAACGTTTAGATGTTTTAATAAAATATCCAATAACTGACCTTGAACACGTATTTTTATAGAAAGCAATATGCGAAAGCAACGTGATGTTTATGAAACAAAGTGTTTAAACAATCTAACCAAATGTTCACGAGTTTAAATAGTCATAAATTACAAAGAAAAGAATGCACAGTCATTAAGTAAATTAGTCCAGGTTACAAAATGTCAATTTCAACCTTCTCGATGCAATAAATAATGGTTTAGAAATTCAAGCTGTTTTTTCTTATGGTTGCGACATTTTATGAGCTCTGGTAATGAGAGAAAGCTGCCATGTGTGGTTAAAATGCTATCCAACACTCTTCATGTCGACAATAAGTTAAAAGTTATTACTAACAGTGTAGCAACCTAAGTTATTTTGTAAAAACAAACAAACAAGCGTAAATTTACTATCTGATGTTAATCTGCTTTCCTCAATAAGCTCAATCTGAGATTGCAGTGATGATAGTAAGATAGTGAAAGATTTGGTTTGGTGATCCTAAAACAAGTGTGACTATATAAATACCACTGTATCAAACAATACCTTATCTGACTAGCAGCTATCAAATGGTATCACGTTTGTTTAGGAAATTTTTCTATTTTCTCATAACATAAATCAACTGAGTCAATTTCCAAAGCAGACGCCTATTTTCTATGTCTTACATATTAAACACAGCAAAAATGTAATACATCAGTAGAAAATATCTCAAAAACACCATTTTCTAAATGCTAGAAACAAGAGGTGGAGCTTAACTTTTACTCTACTCGTTACTAATCACATGTAAGTGATTTACTTTTGCTAATATTTGAACCTTAAAATTACACTACAAGGAAATGAGTCATTCTTCTGAATCAGTCGCAGTATTAGTCTAGTGTATGTAGAAAATTAACTGAATTTGGAGCTAGTAGTCTCTATAGTTACCCATCATATACGAAAATAGATTTAACTTATTTTCTAAAAAACTGTTGACAGATTTAAAAAAGCACTGAAACATATTTAAGATGTATTCAACTCTCATTAAGGAACACCTAAACTTTCTATATATGAAACATCTATTTGTACATGTATTTATATCTAACAGGAAAAATTGTAATAATCGAAGTGATGTCATATATATATACAACAAAAACGTTAGAAAATATCACAATGCACCGAAAATAATTACGACGAGACACTAGTACACCAAAATTCATTATAAGTCAAGAATAAACACAAACCTTCAGAACAAAAAACACAGAAACGTAGATAACTGGTTATTAAACAGAATACGCAGTGTATTATCTATGCATTTTGTGATATGATTTTAGTACTCCAATTTCCAACCTTAATGCTGTTTGTTGGCTAAGAAAAGCTATTAACACTTTGTATTTTATTATTTGTTTTTGTAATTTCGCGCAAAAGTATTCGAGGCTTATCTGCACTGGACGTCTCTAATTTAAAAGTGGCAGACTTAAGGGAAGGATAGCTAATCAACAGCACCCACCTCCAACTCTTGGGCTATTATTTTTACCAACGACAAGTGGGGTTGGCCGTCACATTATAATACTCCAAAAGCTGAAAAGGTGAGCATGTTCGGTGACAGGATTTGAACTCTCGACCCGCAGATTGCAAGTCAAATGTCATAACCATAAAGTCATAAAACTCTGTGTTTTCTTTACCTTGAAATACACTGTATTATGATACATTTTTTATTCTGTTGAGCTTTACTGTGGTTTCTGTATGATTTTGAAGTAAAAACCTGTTATGTTACCATCTTTTATTGCTCCAAAACTCAGCTAAGAAAGAACATAGCTTGTTTATTCAAATTATAGTTCGGATAGAGCAGAAACAATTGGGGATCGTTATCGTGAAATATAAGAGCGTGATAAGTTTACCTCACAACTTTACCTTCTCAGAATTGCTATATTCATATTTATATATGTGTGTGTGATCGTAAACTTATTCCTGTTTTCTTATTCATGTTTAAGTCGTGGGAATGGGCAAAACTTCTCTAGAACTATAGATTTCTTGAGGATGTAATCAATCACTACCTCGATACTATCTAAGTCATCTGTATAAACGATGTTCACTCCATCTACTGCAGTTGCTACGATCACAAAGATAGACAGTGCATGTGGGTTACACCCATTCGAAGGAATGTACCCGTAGTTTTTCTGATCGATTCTTGATTTGTCTTTAGGGCACTTTATATGTTGATCTCCACCAATGGAATCGGGATATGTAGTTTTCTCGTGTGTTCAAAAACCAGTTTGCTAGTATTTGCATGTTTAAATTGTTCTTGCTTAATAAAATTTATTCTGAAGTCCAGTGTTGTTTTTTAATTCTCACACAGTTTGTTTTAATGTACTAATCATTATAATATGTATATGGTTTAACTTGATATTTTAAATGTACAATAAATAGTTTTGATCTTTGATAGCTGCTGCACATCTGGTTTCATCTTCAATTTAGCCACTACTTGTTGGCTAATTAATCTTATTCATCTTATGCTGCATGACCATTAGTATGATGATTAAACATCATCATCATCATACTAATGCGTGAATTACATCTGTGCACAATATCTTTGTGTGTAAATTATAAACAGTTATTTCATTTATTAAGTGTAAGCAATTTTGTATCAGTTTCGTACGAATATATAATTTGAAAGAACGTAAAACAGATGACAGCGTTAGTTTAATTGCTTATCTCTGAATATACCAAAGGTTCCCATAAAGCAAAACATTCAGAGTTTAAAAATGTCGTTCAGAATATGTACTTGTTCTTTCTACTGAAGAACATGTTTCGTTGCTGTACCACTTCACTCATTCTCGGAGCTAGGTATGTAAGTATTATATCAGTGAAGATCAATAAAACCATGTCGATTGTCTGAAGCGCAGAACCTCCTCACGCACAGCAGACGTTATTCGAAGCATTCACAAGTCAGTAAAAAATATATATGTATATTTTTATGATACTTCTTATACTTAGACTTTTTCTTCTTTAATCTTGTTGTAAAAAAAAGTACTTACTAAAACGATGCACATTGTATTTTTCTTACCATTACTGCACAGAAATATATAAAATATCAGAGAATAAATATATCAAAATAAGTTACCAAATTTTGGCAGTGATATGTTTAAAATAGCATTTAGTTTAGTAACATATCTCATTTACAACTGGATCAGTAATTCCTGTTTTTTATATTTTTGAAACAAGCTTTTATTTTGATCTTCATATACCACTCTTTCTAATAGTGATACATTACGTGTTTAAATGGGTAGTAATACATATTTAATTTCCAATTCTCTTATGCGCCATGACCTCAAAGTCAGGTAAAACTTTATTATTTATCAATTACTTTCTCTCGTTTTCTTAAACCTAATATTTCTGATTTGTGAAATTTGGTTTTGTGTAAAACATTATGTTGCATTAAAATCCCGGTCACGTGTCTCAAAGGGCCAGCTAACCAATACGATCCTTTTTTAAAACTCATAACATAGGTATGTTAATATACAAAAAAGATATAATTTACTGCTTTCTACGTTAGATGCTTTTTCCTTTAATAGTGAGTTTTCGGACCTCTTACTGGAACCTTCATTGTGTTGCCCGATGATGTTGCCTTTATATTTTTTTACAAACTGGTACGATCGTTATAAAAAACAAACAGAATTTTACTTGGAAAAACAATTGTCAAGAGTGTTAGCTTCCTTTAATATTTCCAGATTAGATTTATATAGCACTATACCAGAACTAAGCCTAATATTCTGAATTTCAACTTCTGACTGATTGTCTCCACTTCCCCGACAAGAACAGTACATTAAATTAATCGGCTTATTATGTATTATGTCACCTATTTTACTCTTATTATCGGAACATTTACTCCCTGGCGTATATATTATTTTAAAACATCTCTCTAACGATACGGTATTTAAATATCCATTTTCTCTTAAATTATTCAAATGCATTCACTGATTAAAACATATAGGTACTTATCTTGTAAGTAACCAACTTAATAGAATTTATTTTTCATGTACGTGTGTTCTTATCAGGAGACCGAGAAGAGTTGATGGGAAAAACATAAATATGAGATTTATGTTTAAAGGTGTCTATGATGTCATTTTTTAGATTTGATTGTTTTATTCTTCTCTAAATTCTGAAGAAAAAAAGATAATGGTACAAATACTGAGCGTTCTTTTTAAAACAAAAGTAAATTAAATGCTACATTTGAGAACTTGTTCAAGCCCAATTAAAGTCTGATATGTTCTTGAGTTCGTATATTCTTACTGTAAATTCAAGCTTATGAGTTTGTATATTCTTCATTTGAATCCAGTTCATGAGTTCATACATCCTCAGTTAGATCCAAGTTCAGGAATTCGTATATTCTCAGTGTAGATTCAGTGTACTAGTACTATGGGATAGCTTATTAGTAATTCACCCACTTTGTGAACTGGTTCTTCCGCTTCTTCATTGTGTGATTTCACAAATGATACTTGTATATTTCAACATACTGTCTTCTCTGTTATTCTTTCCTTCATGGGGGCCTGATGTCTGTTGCCATTGGCATCACAGCTGGTCTGTACGTAGTTATCTGAGTCAAGCATTTTCCCAGGGCTTGGAACCAGAGCTTTAATGGTGGTTAGCTTTGACTGATTTGATCCATTCTTCTTTGTAATAAAGATAAAAGACTCCACCAATATCCAGATCAATGATTCCTTCCAAGATTCTACAACTTCAGTTACTGGCTAAATTGTCAAACTGATACAAGAACAAAGATGAGTGGGTAGATTGCAATAACAGCATGGCAATAAAACTAATCTTTGGTAAAAATGACCTGCAATTTGTCAGTAATATAAGTTACAACATTACGTTAAATTGTTAAAACACTGGAATTACATACAACAGTGGAATTTTTCATGAAAATTGGCAATAAAAATAACACAATCCACCTGTTGATAATTGTTGTCTCATGATGAAACGGTGCTATCCTCATCCAGTCTGGATTTCAAGGAAATGAGTATTCTACACACCTCCTTGGTAATTGTAACCTTATCACAGTTTCCACAGAGACAAAATAGGTTATACATCTCACACCTCCCATCCTTACATCATGCTAGATTCAGAGTATACCATTTCTAAAAGGCTTAGAAATCACAAACTTTATCACGGGTTGGCCTTACACCTACAGGGGTCATATGCACAGTATACACACCAAATGACGTTTCTAGCTGGTCATACATTTCTGTGCTGTAGTTATCACTCTATGATGATTGTGCTTCAACTGTATAAATTGAAAGTAGTGCTACAGATATGTTCTTGATAGCCAATTGTTTGTTTGTTTGAAGCTAAGCACAAAGCTACACAATGTGCTATCTGTGCTCTGCCCACCACGGGTATCAAAACCCGGTTTCTAGCATTGTAAGTCCGCAGACATACCGCTGTGCCACTAGGGGGCTGATAGCCAATATTTTCACAAAGGACCATGGACACTCTGTTTCTGCCTATGATGTATCATAAGAATCAAATTTATAAATCTATATGTGCAATTTTTCCTGGCTTCAATTTCGAGCCTTTTTGTTTTCTTTTTCACATCAGAATACAATCGAAGGTTCTCAGTAATAACCTGAAAGAATTCGTCATTTATATTTGCCGGTAGTTAATTATTAGATCAAATGGCTAGACCAGCAGGACCCATTCGGTGCATTCAGATATTTGTCTGTGGAAGGAAACAAAGATACATTTAGCACACTTCCATGTACTTGCATTACAGATTAACTAAGCACATGAGCACCACTTCCTTCTCTAACACAATCACTAATGACAAAAAAAAGCATTCTCTAGCAGATGTATGGTACTGTCTCTCAGCATCCAATCTATTTTCACACTGTCTAATTACCTCTAGTACGAGAATTCAGGCAGAGCATTTGATTAATGGGTTGCATATCATTGATATGAATCTGATTATGAGTCACATTTTGCCATTTTCAGGTAGCTTTCTGATCTGATAAACACCAAGAACTTTCTTTAGAAATATATTATATATCATACCAACAAAACAAACATCTTAACCTTATATTCCTTTCACTCTCATTGTTCAAGCTAAACTGTTGTGTTGCTAGCATGACTCTTTGTTCAGAGGAGCTTCTTACCAAGCCAATTATCATCTGCATCAGAGAAACTCCCACCTACTGGTAAGTCATTCTTGGCTAAGAGAAATTAGCTTTTAGCCAAGTGAGTCTGGCACAAAGTAAAATTGCCCACCAAGAAGAAAAAACAGTAAGATAACTTTTGGGTGAATCTTCAAAAAAGAAAAGAAAATGAAGAAATTACGTTCATTTACACTGTAGCATTAATACATTGGAGTATTATCACACAGATAAACCACTCAGGAAATCAGAGTATTTGAATAGTGGGCTTTACAGTTATAACTGAAGCAATAAACTAAGAATGTATCACGTGTTATTTCACCGCAAATAAAATTTTATTTTATTCTTCTTACCTCAAACTTCAGCATATTCAAAGATGAATAAAGAAACTTTCACTGCTGATTAAGTGAAATTAAAAAAGAAATCCAGGTAAAGTATTGGCCAAAATTTTTACATACTGTTCTGTAATAGTATTACTGTCTACAAGCTTAGAGTAGTTATTGAGTATATGCCTTAGTAGTAAGAGAGCATGTAGGATATGATTGTACAAACATGTACGAGTTGTTATTCTGGTCTGTTTCATCAAAACATACACGTGCACTTATTTTGTAAGAAGAGTGTGCTTTGATATAATCTTTTTCGAAACAGATCAATGCTTTGTTCAGACAATGCCTCGTCACGTGCCAGAAGTTATAGGGCATCAAATTGTTCGACTGTCCATAAATGGTATGACGCGAACAGACATTACCAGAACAGTAACATGCCCCTCGTGCACTGTATTCAGAAACCTAAAACATCATCAGACTACAGGAAACTTTGATCCAGGAAAGCCTACTAATAGACGCTGAAAACTACTGCTCGAGAGTTGACCGTGTTTTCATCAGGTTAACATGTCAAGGTTGAAAGAAATCTTGGGACACCTTTCGACAGGAATGGCATGAACACATTCATTCCAGAGTATTCAGAAGAATGGTGAATAGGAAACTGACCAAACAAGGTTATTTTGCAAGAAGGGCTCTCTGCAAATCGATATTAACCAGAATTCACCACCGTCACTGTGATACTTGGGTAAGACACCATACCAACTTACAGTTAAGATACTGGCGACATGTCATCTTTTCAGATGTGTCCTATTTCCAGGCTTATTAAAGCTAAGGGTAGGTATCGTGTTTCTCAATTTGCCTGGAGAACAGATGAGGAAATACTGTCTTACCCACAGGGAACACACAGGAGGTGGTGCAATACATGTTTGGGCAATTAGTCATCATGGTGGAAAAACTGCTCTTCCTATCCTCCAGGGAAACATCAATGGTGCCTCCTACTGGCATCACATGGAGACGAAATTTCTTCCATATGCTAGGGCAAGGTTTGGCAATTTCTTTCTTTTCCAGGATGACAATTCCACAACCTATAATGCGCATATTATACGGAATTATCTCGACCTGGAGGACGTTACAACATTGCCATGGCCAGCAAAGTCTCGAGATTGTAATCCCATTGAAAACTGTTGAGCAGAAATGAACCGGAAAATTACTAATCACAACCTTAAAACAGCTACTGTAGCTGAGTTTCAGCGCCTTCTAGCGTTGTAAGTCCGCAGAAATACTGCTGTTGGGGGGATATTTTTGTTCTTGTTTGAAGTTAAGCATAAAGCAACACAATGCTCTGCCCACCACGGGTATCGAAACCCGGTTTCTAGCGTTGTATGTCTGCAGACATACCGTTGTGCCACTGGGGCAAATCTATATGTATATATACACTGAAACTTTAAATCCGTAGTTTAAGTGGCAGACACTTCAACATTTTGTTTCATCTCCTGGTAAAAGTAAATACTCAGTATATAACAGTCCAACATTATTTTACTTCATTTGTCTCTTAAAGCATAATACAAATAGTTTGCATCCTTTGTCTAATAAAGCACCCCATCAATATTTAGCGTCTGCTTCATGACAAACCAACACATCAGAATTTTGCGTCGTCATCTGCTAAAGCAACATACCAGCATTTAACGTCCTTTGTTTGGTAAAGGAATACATCAACATTTAGCGTCCGTTGTCTAGTAAAGCAACATCCCATCATTTAACGTTCGTTGTCTGATAAAGTAAAACATGCATTTAGTGTCCGTTGCCTGGTAAAGGAATATATCACCATTTAGGGTCCGTTGTCTGGTAAAGCAACATTTCAGCATTTTACGTCCGATGAAGCAACACATCAACATTTAGTACTCGTTGTTTGGTAAGACTAGCTTGGTTGTTCGCCAATTCTGTGGAATGATGAGTAAAGTTCTAATAAATAATTGGTGTTAAAATAAATAATATTGTATTTTTAATTTTTACCCTAATTCCGAATAGTAAATGACTTAAATAAAGGTTATAATAATTACGCTTCATCTACTGTATCTAGTTCACGCCATAATATTTGTTATCTTTGCAATGTGGTAATACAAATAGCGTCTGAACCATTACTGCATGTATTGTATCCTTAGGATTTCCAGCTGACTTGATGAGTCCTGGTTTTGGCCTAAAGGTGTCCTCATTGAAGATGGAAGATATAATGTGGTTGACATCTTTAGCTACGGCTGAGCGGCTCATAGAACAGCTCTGAGTTTGTTTGTTTTTTTTTGGGGGGGGGGGAATTTCAAGTCCATATATTTTTGCTCATATCTCCGTCATCTCTTGACCGATTTAAAATCTAATTACAATTTTGGACTTAGGATGTCAAACCCTTTTAATTGATATATTTGATCACGTCCAAGATCTCATAGATTAACTTGTTCTAATTCTGCCTAAAATAATTTCAGTTTGAGGATAGGCTTTGTAGAAATCCTGATGAGTAAAAAAATTTAATCGAGTATACGCGTGCTACACGCTGGCGCACAAAAATATAACTAATACAAAGGTCTCATAGATTAATTTACTCTATTCCTGCCTAAAATAATTTAAAGTGCCGCGGCTAATGAGGATTCCCTCTTGTTTTATGAATTCATTTTACAGTTAATAATGTAGTCTCCTCCCATTAACGCTGTGGTTGTTTGAGTCGCTCCGGGAACACAAAGAATAGGTTGATATTTTTCTAACGACAAAGGATGCAGTAATTAATTATTTCATTTTAAGGTTTCCTGCGTGTACATAAATTATTTTATAGGAATATTATAAAAGCGACTATTATCATGTAAAAAAAAAAACCTAGGCCTAGCATGGCCAGGTGGTTAGGGCACTTGACTCGCAATCTGCGGGTAGCGGGTTCATTTCCCCGTCACACCAATCATGCTCGTCCTTTCAGCCATGGGGGCGTTATAACGTGACGGTCAATCCCACTATTCGTTGGCAAAAGAGTAGCCCAAGAGTTGGCGGTGGGTGGTGATGATTAGCTGTCTTCCCTCTAGTCTTACACTGCTAAATTAGGGACGGCTAGCGCAGATAGCCCTCGTATAGCTTTGAGCGAAATTCAAAACAAACAAATACAATCTAAGGGTCCCACCAAACATGCTCACCCTTTCAGCCGTTATAATGTGACGTTCAATCCCACTTTTCGTTGGTAAAAGAGTAGCCCAAGAGTTGGTCGGTGGGTGGTGATGACTTCCTTTTAGTCTTTCACTGCTAAATTAGGGACAGCTAGCGCAGATAGCCCTCGAAAATTACGTCATAAAATTTGCACCCGTGCAAACATAAATAATAGTGTACGTATTTGCTATATAGTAATAGCCTTTTCTTCCAAGCAAATTATTCAGTTACTTTATTATTTTGTTTTTCCAGTAACTAATTCAGTTACCTTATTATTCAATTATATTCTTAATTAAGTTGAGTGCGATAGTTTGTTAGTTTACTGCAATTTATGAGAATAAAGTCGCTAGGAAATGGTATGTTTTGAGAACATAATTATTTGCCGGTAGTCAAATGACCAGCAGTAAGATGTCATGATACCATCCATAGTGTCTCAACCAGCACTGTGTCTGTCGTATCCCTGATGAACATGGTTATGGGCGAAAAGCCTCTTCGGTAATGAGTGTGATATAAATAGTGTATTTCATATATTGTTATACATTTTTATTTACTTTTTCTCGTAATTTCTTCTATTTATAATTTATGTGGTGAGGTAAGCATTACAAATATAAAGCTGATTCACTGTACTGGTGTACGTAAAACATATCTACAAGAAGTGATTTAAATATAGTTTTTGATAACATATTTTCCATTCTGATAAATTACTATCGACAAAAAAAGGTTTGTCACACCTTACGTCGTGTTCAGTACAATATAAAATGTAGTAAAATAAAAAATTTTACATTTGAAATACAAGGCAATCATATCTTTTGTTGTTTAGTTACTGGGAATTATATTATCCTACAAAAAGTACACGCATGCATAATTCTATAGTTTAATGGTCACACCTTCTGAAAAACCCACGAATCACAATAAAATAACTTATATCCTTTATTCACTTTGGTCCTCATTACCACGGTTCACCAATTCAAATAACTTATATTCTTTATTCACTTTAGTCCTCATTACCACGGTTTATCAATTCAAATAATTTATATCCTTTATTCCCTTGGTCCTCATTACCACGGTTTACCAATACAAATATCTTATATCCTTTATTCCCTTGGACCTCATTGCCACGGTTTAACAATACAAATATCTTATATCCTTTATTCTCTTGGTCCTCATTACGACGATTTACCAATAAAAAAAACTTATATAATTTATTCCCTTGGTCCTCATTACCACGGTTTACCGATACAAATATTTTATATCCTTTATTCCCTTGGTCCTCATTACTACGGTTTAACAATATAAATATCTTATATCCTTTATTCCCTTGGTCCTCATTACGACGGTTTAACAATACAAATAATTTATATCCTTTATTCCCTTGGTTCTCATTACGACGGTTTACCAATACAAATATCTTATATCCTTTATTCCCTTGGTCCTCATTACGACGGTTTAACAATACAAATAATTTATATCCTTTATTCCCTTGGTCCTCATTAC
>NW_013666290.1:0-11773 GCF_000517525.1 Limulus polyphemus
TTAAGAAACAAATACTTGAAAGTTCAGTTATCTCTCAATAGATGGAGAAAAATTAAGAAAAAAATACTTAGAAGTTCAGTTATCTCTCAATAGATTGAGAAAAAATTAAGAAAAAATACTTGTATGTTCAGTTATCTCTGAATAGATAGAGAAAAAATTAGAAAAAAATACTTGGAAATGTACCACCCGAGGTATGCGTACCACATGTTGGGAAACACTTCACTAGAGAACAAGCATTAGGAGGTCCTGTGTAGTGTCTTAACCCTTTTTTTTTTGGCTTGGTGGTTAAGGACACTCGACTCGCAATCTGTGACTTTGCAGAATCGAAACTGGATGCCGAGTATACTCGCTCTTTAAGCTGTGGGTGCTCCCGGTCGGTTGCCCTCACTCTGATTGGCAGTCCAAAATTAGGGACAGCATGACAGGTAGCTTTGCCATAAACAAAACAAACTGGATCCTTTAAAAATATTGTCATTTGGAGCAGTCTCCTTTCATAAATAAATACCATGGTATTTCATAGGAAGGAATTTAGAAAAGAGAAATTACAATAAGTTCCAAAAGTTAAGATGCTGTACACTTGATGCACTTATGTCTGGATAACATTTAATTTGCAGAGTAGAGCATGCATATTATGTCTACAGTGTTCCCATTGTAGGCTTATTTGTATGGTTACTGTAATGTTAATTTTTTCTTTTACAAGGATTAGCTAATAATACATGATTTGTTTTGTAAGGAAGTTATCATGTGACACTAAACAGAATAACTACATTACGAACTTGGTAAAAGACATGTCTTGATGGAAAACACAAAGAGATACACGCAATTCTTCATGAGTATTTGATTGGATGAAAAGGGAGTTGACCAAGAGGGGAGGGGTTAGACTCAACTCCAAAAGGGTTTTATTTTCATCAAGAAAAACACTGGTGGAGTTGGGTTGGAAGTTATAGTGCACATATAGCTTACAGTTTGCGCAAGCCCCAATATCTCTGTTTTTAGGAGTTGGCTGTGGATGCTCCCAGTCAGTTGCCTTCACTCTGATTGTGCCAGTTATTTGTAATTTTTAATTGTGTAAAAGAGGAATTCCATAAGGTTATAGATTCATTTCACAATCCAGTCACCTTATAATGTTGCTAAAACTAAATTGAAGAGTTACAAAACAAACATGCTACTAGTGTCTCAAAATGCTATCTGCAATGAAACAATTTTTACAAAATATCTCATAGACGTACCATTTTAACAAATATTTTTCTAGCAAATTTAAACTCAAGCTCCATAAGTTCTTAATTCTCAAAATTATTGACTTGTCTTTATATTCTTTACTATTAATAGGTTTGTTTTTATACTATTCACTATCAGTGAGATCCATATACTGCTTATGAGGATGAAGGTAAAAGTATGGATTTGGTAGACCTATATTTTAAAAATGCACTTGATAAGGTAATACGTAAAAGGCTTGATAAAAAAAGATTTCTATAGGTGTGAGAGATAAATTGGTTCATTGGATAGAAAAGTGGCTGGATAGAAGAAATTAAAGGGTTGTTATAAATAGTGTTCAGTCAAACTAGGATTGAAAATATGGATTTTGGTAGTTTAGGAGACATCTTCAGCTAAGACCATTATATTTTTCTAACAGGGTAGTTGACCTTTGGAATGGGTTGCTTTCAGGTGCATGGGAGGCAGTTAATTTAAAGGAGTTTAAGGAAAGGCTAGATAAATATTTGAATGATAAGGCCTGGCTTTGAGTTGTTATTCTTATAGTTTAGTTCAGTGGATGGGACAGCTTAGATGGACCAACAGATTCCTTGCTGTCCTTAAATGCTGTTTTATATGTATTAAGTAATAACGGTAGGGTTATTTTTCTACCTTTCACTTATGGTGAGATTGTTTATAACCATTCATTACAGCATCATACTAAATAATCTTATGTTACAAACTTCACTGTAAAGAATTGATCAAAAACACTGGGGGACCCCAGCAGACATTAATGAAATTAATTGCAATACTGATGGTATTTTTGTTTGGATTTTTCATGTGACTCGTATTTCATTAAGGACTATGTAATGAACATTCATAATGACACAAATTAATTTATAAAGCAGTGATTTACTCATTAAAAGCCAGTTACTTACTAGAGCAGAAGTAATTGTTAATAATATTTAATTACTCTAACAGGTTCTTTTGAGCATAAAAAGAACTAATTATTGAGTATTAGAGACTAATAGGAAAAAATCCTGAACAAATATAACACACAGTTTAGAACTATTGAGTCAAAAAATAAGAATTAAAAAACACAAACCAAGCATATGATACACTTTATATTTTGTAAAACATGATTGTTCTTATATACATTATTATAAGTTTCAAAAGTGTAGATCTCACACAATTAAAACAATTCTACTATCTAAAGTTTCTATGGTAGCTCCCATACAGTTTTTATGCAAAAAATATCTATCCTTATACAGTCAATATTTGTTTTTCTACCAGTTGAAAAAAGTATTACCTTGTAGTTTTCAGAACTGTTAAGTTCTCAAATTCTTAAGAACAGAAAAATACTGTTTTTTTTTATTTATAGGTGATCATATTCTTTTCTCAAATTGATCCATAAAAGTGCCTTCCAGAAATGTTTTAGAAAAATGTAATATATATATATACTTAATGTGTCTAAACAATGTGAAGCCAAATTCCCTAATGATTTAATGATTATGTTAAGCAGTATTAAAAGCTTAGTTTGAAAAGTGCAGTTTGTATTACAGCGTAATGTTTTACTTTATTTTATACAAATATGTTCAAACTTGACCATATGAGCTTCAGATAATGTATTTTTTATAAAGAGTAAGAAAATATCCTGGTCACTTAAGAAAAACTTTAATATAATGTACATGTATCTCACTGACATACAGAAACTAGAGAATTGTGCTAAATTAAATGTATTAAAATAAAGGATATACCTGTAATGCATATTTTTGGATATACAGCTAATATAAACACATGCAAATAGCTTGAATAGTATGAATTTACCAAATTGTCAATGATTATATCAATGAATTCTAATATATTTCAAACATTATAAATAATGTAGGTACAAACAGTTGCATCGTTAAGTACAAGATCCACATTTGGCACTGGAATAATATTATTTTCAGCATAAACATAGATAACACTAAAAACAATTTTGGCACCAGTCAAAAACTATTATTTTTGAAGTATAGATATGCATTTTTTTGTAATTTTGAAAAACATCTATATTCTTAATAGTCTGCATGTGGGACCTAATTTTAAGAATTATTTAGCAAAAAGAAAGTTGTAAAGTGTTTCCTATATATTTAACTTTTAAACAAACAAAAAATAACATATGCATGGTCACATAACTTCATAAAAAATAAGAAGTTTTATTTTGTAGAATTCTGTACTCAAGAAAAGTATCTAACTCTAACATACGGAAAAATGAATTCATCTTAAATATATGAAAAACATTATCTTTAATGAGAATAAAATTTCACTCTAACTCTGAGGAACTAAAATGCCCAATGCTCTCACAAAACACATATTAGTACGCCTATATGTAAACTTAATTCTAGAAATCATTATTTACATGTGAAAGCAACTGTGAAAAACAACAACAAAAAAAGGCATCAAGCAGGAATTAAAAACTTCTGGTAACTAACACTGAATATCTAACATTAAACAACTAAATTCTATATTTGTACAACACATGTTAAGATAATATGTTAAAAAATTTGTCAGATGAGTGGCTAAAGATTATTTTATATTAAAATAATAGACATATGTTTGTATCATTTTTCAAAACAGTACTCTCTTCTGACATAAAAAAAAGAACTTTTATGACACTCTTTTAATGAAATAAAGATTTAATTAAAAACAGATTTGTTGAATTGTTTGGTCAGGAGGATAATTTACTTTTTCATATCAGAGCTGTTGTATCCTGTATTAACTCTTTAGTGAGATGTCTTCAAGTAACCTTTTATCAAGCCTCATCTACATTTAGATACTTAATCTTGGTCTTTATACAGGAATGTATAATTAAACTGATTGAAGGAAATGCCTCCATTGTTCAAGACTTGAAAGAAGAGTTTAGTTCTTCTTAGAAAAATATGAAGCAAAGTTCCTAAATTCATCATATCTAGTTATCTCTAAGACTAATCACCATGGAATTTGTGAATTTAGGCTTGATGAATTGGCTACAAAAAAGCCTCACTATTTTTTCCATCATTAGTTCATGATTTGATCTTAACATTCTTGAAGAAACTTGTGATTATATTTTCTACCAAACTGACCACGGCTGAAGCTGGGTGATTGGGTTCAATTTCAGCAAACACATGGCACTGATTATCACTATGACTGGGTGGCTTCTTGGCAACAAAACCAAAGCAGCGCCTGCAGAATTTCATGAAATAATACTTAATTACATGAAGTAAAAGTGAAACATTTTTAGCTTTTCATACATTTTTTATCCTTCTTTTGGGCTAGTATTTATAAGAACATACTGCCTGGAATTATGCTGTATTTGCTGTCTTTCTGAAGACTTTGTCAAGTAACTAGTACAATATTTGTTAAAAAATTAGCATAAAACAACATTTAATCTCTGCTAAAAACTGCATCTTTTTTTTTTCCTCAAAGATTATGTGAGGTCTCTTTCAAATCCTTGGCTAGTATTAACATGTACTATAGAAACTTGAATTATATTTTTCAACATCAAGATTGTGCAAATGTAGGTAGCAAGGTCCATTCTAGAATGTCAGTCATATCATCATATCAGTAGTCTTTCTGATCTTTAACCTTCACTCCCCCCTTTCTGTAACATCAAATATAACAATAAACACCTCAAAACAGGTCATTTTGTTGGAAGATCCAGTCATGGTTTAACATCATTTTACTGCATTAAAAATTCTCAAAAAATAGTTACTTGCCCCAAATATTCGCTTACAGCTATACTTCAATTTACAAAAGGGATGCGTTCTTGGAGGACGTAACATATAATGAAAAAACAAATCAAAACTGTGTTTCCAAATAATATAAAGATGAAAAATAGAGGATGTGTTCCTGACTTAAAATGAAAGTAATAATACAGTATACCTTACTTAGGGAACACAGAAACACTAACTGTTGGCTTGAACTACTGTTATAGAAGTAAAGCTTCTTTAAAAAATGTAACATGTCTGTTTTTCTGCAATTCTTCCTCTGCAGTCTTTTGACAAAAACAAACAACAAAAAAGAAACTCCTTAAGCCAACCCAACTGTCTAACGTTAGAAGACAGTGACGATTTATGAGGTATATATTACTGTTTAAACTGTGTCAAATTAGTAGCAGTAATTTTCTTGTACAACAAAAAACTAATGAAGATAATAAATAACAGAATAATATAATACCTCTACTGTCCATGATAATATAATAAAGTTAAATATAATATAAAAAAAACACCAAGCTAAACATAATATGTGGTGTGTCTTAAAACTTTACCACTCTTACTTTAGCTATCCACTGTAGCAAACACATAGAGCTGGCTACAGGAAGTAACAAATAACATTACATCTTCTGTAAAAGCTGAAGAGGAAACACAATAAGCCTATAGAAAGTAGAAAGTTCAACAATAATAATAATATTTATGAAAGAAAGTTACAACACTAATTAATATGATAAAGAAAGTAATAATCAAAAACTAATGAAACATATGCCTAAAGGAACAATATATACTAGATATAAACCCTCTTCTGTAGCTAGGGAGAACAGTGAGAGCTTAAAAGGATGATAATGCTGGATATAAACCCTCTTATTTAGCTAGTGAAACAGTGATAGCTTAAAAGGATGATAAATTTTAGGTATAAACCCTTTAGCTAGTGAGACCAGTGAGGACTTAAAAGTATGATAAATGATAGACATTAACTAGTGAGAATGTTGAAAGCTTAAAGGAATGATAAATATAAACCCTCCTCTTGAGTTGATGAGAATGTTGAGAGCCTAAAAGGAATGATAAATGTTAAATATAAACCCTCCTCTTTAGTTGATGAGAATGTTGAAAGCCTAAAAGGAATGATAAATGTTAAATATAAACCCTCCTCTTTAGTTGATGAGAATGTTGAAAGCCTAAAAGGATTGTTAAATATAAACCCTCCTCTTTAGCTGATGAGAATGTTAAGAATGTAAAAGGAATGATAAATGTTAATTGTAAACCCTTCTCTTTAGTTGATGAGAATGTTGAGATCCTAAAGGGACAATAAATGCTAAATATAAATATTGTTAACAGCGAGGGTATACAACTGATAAAAAAATGCATTCTAACCTTTATAAGTAGATATGTAACAAAAGTAATGATAACATAAACTAACAGAAGGAAAAAACCAATGTGTTCAATACACTAAAGTGATTCACTGTTACAATAAACAATATCCCACGGAATTAAAAGCATAGACATGAAAGCTCTGAAAAGACTGTGATACTGGCCTACCTTTTATTTAAAATTAATTCAATCCAGATTTTCACAAATCTCAATAATATCTTGAATAATATATTCAGTATTTACAAAGTAATTTCCATGCTTCATGTACTTGAACTTATCTGCTTCATTACCTAGATTTTATGAATATAATTCTTTACACAGTACAATTATCACACACCAAATAGTAAATCTATTACACTATTGAATATTGTGATTAAGTAGTTTTCTATCTTAAGTTGCAGAAAGAAGCTAATCAATCATACTGTTCACTGCAATAGTTAATTAAAGCCCCAGGTGCAAGCCTACTGAAGTGATTAAACAATTAAGAACATATTCAACAAAACCTTTTCTTTAGTTCTTGACCAATACTGATGTAAAGGACACCGTAGAACATTTAAAACTGTAAAAGGGTTATATTCCTAAACATATCCCATATAATGCCTGTACTCACCAGTATTCATCTCAGCTTTGCACCTGGGGCTTTAAGAAATAAATAAATCTAACTGCAGATTACTATGGCTATAAGGTATTTAGGGTTTAAATTAAGGAAAATCTGCCTCACCACAGTCTACCTTTCTCATGGAGTTCAAACCGAGAGTAAATAAAATAAACTTATATTTCTGAGTACTATCATCATCCTGGAAATCCCCCATTATGTTACATAGTAAATCTACACACTTAATTATCTGGTTTAATGTAAATTTTTCAAATTGGCTTGAACTTCTTGAGATATCATCGAGGTTATGAACAAAAATAATGATAACAGTAAGGATGCCCAATTGATGAATCGATGGATTTTAACCATCATAAGATTTTATCATGTTACTCCTACTTAGTCTGGAATATAAAAATTACCTACCATATTTACTAAGTAATTTTTTTAGTTCTGATGAAAAATTTATTATAACTACCATGGAGTTTAGATTTAACAGAAAAAATTTACTTCTTGGCTCTATCACTGTGATGATGCTGACATTCAGAGTAAATTAAATACAATGCAAAAAATCAAAACCATGACAACTACAATTATTACAATAAGGTATATTGTCTCACTACAATAATCAGTGGTTTAGAGTATAGAGATGCTATTCCTTTTATCGTTACATGCCTAGATTTCAGTGATAGTTCTATTTCATTTAATTAATATCAGACCCTGTCCCATCACTTACCTAGAACTAAGTGGTATAACTCCTACAACATCCTCTTTTGTCCAACATCTGTTATCTGGGTCAAATCCACAATAGCTAATGTTACATACAGGATAATGACGTCGGAAAAACAACCTGATTGATGTGTATGGAAGAAAGTTACTGGTTATATACAGTTTTTTACACAAATTCAATACAGTTTTGATTATTTTATTTTGGGTTAAAGGAATCATTCTAAACAAAGCAACATATCTTGGTTATTAGCCTATTTATCTAAGTGGCTGATAGAATTAAAGGATGAAAAAAATCAATAAAGTGATATAAAAATGCAATATGACTGCACATTCTACAATTAACAAAACTGTGCAGAACTCAGGATATAGTACAATTTGGCTTGAGTTTTGGATCAGGATCCAAAATTTGTGATATTTAGTCAGCCCTGACTGGCTAGGAGGCCTATGGGCCAGTTAGAATAGCAAAATGAATAATCTAATCAGCCGTTGTTGGGCTGATTAGAATTTAAGCATTTTTCCTCTTTTTACCCTGTCATCAAATGTGCATTTCTTTTATTTTTTCATAAAACCATAGTTATATTTTCATATTGGGAAAGTATCTTCTTTACTTCAACCTCCCAAGTGGAGCAACTAGCTTTTGGGGGATCCCTGGCATACTTTTAAACATTATGTGAAATCCCTATGATGTCAGAAATAAAAGATCTTCCTGGAACATGTGAATGGTGGTATCAATCCAATTTAAGTGTGACGAACATTAATATTTCAACAGAAAAATACCTTACCTTTTGGTCAGTATTAAAATAGTAATCTCAAGTCAACTTATTTTTTGTATTTGTCTGGATTAATATAAAGATTATGTATATTCAAAGAATGATATAATCAAAAACTGATGTTTCCAATTAAAGAGTTTCATTTAATGTTACACATGTATAGACACACATATTTGCAACCTGTCTTTCATTAAAAAATCTTACAAGTAATAAAATGGAATTAACATATATACACACACATGGTCTTGGAGAGGACCAGTTAAATCTGATAAGGATTAGTTAGAAATTTTTTGAATTTCAGACCCTGTTTTGGACTCCTTGCTTACTGAAATGATGCTCCTCTATCTGGGTAATGTTGTATCCATAAAACTACTGGCTATCAGATAACAATATAAAAAAATACACTGCCTAGTCCTGTATGTGTACGTCCATAAGAGGCTGATAGGCCAGAAGGTTTCAACACATTAATAATACTTTTTATTATCAATTATATGCTGTTTTTCCTCTAAAATGCCATTTTAGGTTTATAAGTGAAATATTAACTTATCTATATGGAATTTACAAAAACAAAATTATTAAAAATACTTACTTTCGACTTGTGTCTGTTATAGTGATTCCTTTGTCAGACACTCTAAAATGCACAACGACTGAGGCTGCTGGACGTTTAGCTTCTAATAACTCTGAAACAACTATCTGAACAGCCTGGGGTCCAGTAAGAGTCTCTGTATCCATTGTGCTCAAGTACAGTACTTTACCACCATCTGATGAGATAGAAATTATTTTAAAAAGATATTATGAACAAAGGAGTTGTTTGAAGGCTCATAAAAATACAATGATTATATATGTTGAGAAAATTTATAGAATGTTTCTTAATGTAAAATATCATAAAGTTCAAATTATATTACAACTTACGAGGTTGTAAGATGGCAAGCCTACTGTACCCTGATTAGAATAACTTTGTAACATTATAACCACCATCTTCATGTTAACAGTCGGGTTAAGTTGCAAAATGTCACCTCTGTTGTACCCTGATTAGAATACTATACAACATTATAACCATTTTCTTTACATCTTAGATTACAGTCAGGTTAAGTTGCAAAACATCACCTCTGCTGTAGCTTATTTAGTTTAATTATATAACATAATGAACAAGTTTATTTATTAAACTACAGTCAGATAAGTTGCATTCAGGGGCATAGCTAGGTATATGTACATACAATCATGTGTAATATTCAAAATTCAAGATAGAAATTTTCATTTATATAATATCTTAAGTATGACTTATAAATTATTCTGTATGACAAATTTGAGTATGTCTGATTAACTTATTAAAAATTTCCCCTTACACAGAGTGGTATTTAATTATTACATTATTTGATCATTCTATGCTAGCTTATCTTTCATAGAATAAAATTATGAATGCACAAAATTTTATGATATAATTAATGCTAACTGTTTTCTTCCAATACAATTCAGAAATAAAAAAATGCCAGTGACCAAAATGTAAAATTAAACAATACATTATGTTATTTATATGGTTATATTTTTATAAATTATATATGCAACAAAGGCCATCAGAATGTGCCATTTCAAACTTAAATCTCAAAACTCAAATTTAAGTCTAACTATGGCCCTTGCATTACACCACTTCTGCCATAACCCGATTAGATATAGCTATGCACCATCATTACTATTTGTGGAACTTCAAAATAATAATTAATCATGTACATGACCATTATACATAAGATTTAAACAATAATTAGCTAGTCAGTCATAGGGTTTAAATAAAATTTCTGTTTACATAAGCCCACTGATTTCTTAAATAAGTAAAAATAGTGTGTAGACTAAATTTAACTCTGAATGTGATCAGAGTACTTGAAATTATTTCAAGTATGCATTTATATGTAAAGTGATTAATTCATACATGTTCATTCAGTAGCTCTCACTTTTTAGATATAAAAGTAAAAATTAAATTCATTTGTGTTAATGTGCATTTAATAATATACAGTTTGCAGAGTTTAGGTGTTATTTTCTGCAATTGGCTGGAACTTGTTTAACACAGAAAATAGTTTGTAAATCTACATTTTTTACTATTTTGGTTAATCACACATATGAGATTTCTTACCTAGTTTTCTCCCTTGATTAAATTCACAGTTGGAAGTAGTTTCAGATATTGGCTCTTTTGAGAAAGAAAACGGTAATAATTTATCCTGCTTTTAAAAATTGATTTTTATCGTAAAAACATTTCTGTATGAAAAGTAATGTAACACACATATAGAAACCTTTTTTATTAACATCATGAAATGTATATCTCTGATTTAGACCAGAACTTCCTTTCTACAACACTATAAATAGTGTTTTAAGAGTTTTCATTTACTTAATAAACACGCAATTCTTTTAAAATTTATATCAGTTTCTTTAATTAAGTTAATTGCTAGGGTGGGAATACTTGGTTAGAAATGTATGTGAATAAATCTTTTTAGAGTCACACAGGAAAAATACTTACACCTTTCACACAGATTGCACTCAATATATAACATAAATATAGGTTAATTTTGCTTTCGAGGAGTGTCTGGAAACTTGCAAACTATTTGACTTGTGAGCTTCCATGAACTTCAAATCATTGTCTGTTATCTTGTTCATGGTACCAGAAGGTATGTCTAGCTTTATGACTCGCTATTTCTGGTTATAGGCCTCTTGTTTTGTAACCATAGCTTTCACGCTGTATATTAAAATGTTGCATTGGATAGTTGCTGTCTTAAATAATCTTCTGTGCAAGTTTTCCTACTTTCATGGAGAATACTGGAGGCTCTCTTCTTTAAAATGTTGTGACTTTTGGCTCTAACTTATTTAACAATCTCACTTTATGAACTTCCTTTCTCTGAACAGGCTTTGACATATTTCTCCAACTATAAGTCTATCTGTGGCATCACTGCATAGTATAATGATTGGGAAATTACCATGAACCAAATATATAAGTGCTTAACATGTTACCTATGACATCACTGCATTAGTATATACAAATCATTCTTGTAAAGTGCATGTACATGTTAATCTAGCTACCATGCTTGTTTAGAGATTTTGCAGTGAAATGCAGCTTATTATGTAATATTGTTTTCATATTTTATAGATTCCCATCCTGTCATTTAAAACTACATATAAAATTTACAATAAATATTTGAAATTGTATGTAAACTTAGTTCTCTATCTTTCAAACAACTGAAACTTATTTTGTCAAGTTATACAGTCTATCATCTAGTATTTATGAACAAAAGGTATATATATATATATATATATATATTATTTATTTAAACAATAAACAAACCAAAATCAAGCAACAGAAGAAAAAAACTACTTCTAAATTGTTGATAATAACGCAGGCCTGC
>NW_013666290.1:12235-40331 GCF_000517525.1 Limulus polyphemus
ATAATAATTTGATGTAAGTAAGTTTTTCTTCCCATTTTGTAAAATATCCTTACATGTTGGAAAAAAAAAAATATTATTTTCAAAATCTGCATAGCTGAATTAAGGAAACTCCATTATTATAACCAAAACAACTTTTATGAATTCTAACTTCACAGGCCTGAGTAATCTGTAAGTTTTGATGTAAAACATAGGAGTGATAAAGGTTTCACTGATTCATAGAATAACAGATGACAAAATCATGTAACAGATGAAATGACCTATGCTTACAGCAACTTACCGAGCTCTGGGAGTAGAAGTCTGCAGGATAGAGACAAGGCTGTGATGGAGTGTTGATAAACCAGAGCTGATAAACTTCCTAAAATGAAAAAATGAAGACACAAGACCAAAATTTTATTTGTTACCAAATCTTAGTCTGTAAAGCAAAAATTCTGAATCAAGTCTTTTTAATAAAAATTCCAAAATTAAAGGAAAGATGAGAACATTTTAATGGATTAAAATACTTAATTATTTTATTATAATAATACATTATTTCTTTAAAACATTTTTTTAATCACCCCTATGTTTCATAATTTATTTTCATTTTTTATAAATGATATTGGTAAATAAAATAATGATGAATATTTGGTTTGGTTGTTGTTAAGCACAAACCTACACAACAGACTGTCTGTACTCTCCCTTGTAAAGTTGTTTTGTTTCAGTGTAAAGCAACACATGCAATGTGCTATCAGTGTTACTTTCACTGTGGGGAATTTAACCCTAGATTTCAGTGTCATAAACTATCCATTGACCCATCTTGTAAAGAATTCATAAGAAATTCCAAAACTTGCTCACTATTTAAGGATTTATGGGTATAATAAGATAACTAGATGTTTGGTGTTGGTACTTTCTATCTGAATAACATCTTATACAACACATAGGTTAACCAGTCATGTCAGAGACCCTTAATGTTCAGGTATAGCAGCACCTAATTTTTAACAGTGCTTTCATGGGCCAGGCACCCAGGATTTGGGCTCTATGGCAGACCTTAATATATAACATCATTCCAGATTTTAGTGTTTTCAAGTTGCACTAAAGTTCCACAAAAAGTTAAAAAAAAACAATTCACAGATTTAGTGACGCTATAGCTAATTTTTGACTCCCATAGTACGCACTAGTAAATTTAGTCTGTTTGGTGAACGTCCATCTTAGAAGAAGTACCTGTGGTGTTGATTTACCTTCTCGGCCTCTTAGCTAAGATCAAGCTGAGTTTGTTGTGTTCTTGGCTATTTGTTTATGTTCTTTGTTTTCATGCAGATACAAAGGCCTTGACCTTGGTATCAGTGGGATAATTCTCATTACCTTAATCAATGGTACTATTCTTCTTGAACTCCACAAGAGCCTCAGAAGTAGCATTAGACATTTCATTTTCATCACTCTCCAATGGTTTGTTTTGTTTTGAAGTTAAGCACAAAGCTACACAATGGACTATCTGTGCTCTGCCCACCATGGGTTTCTAGCACTGTAAACCCGCAGACATACCACTATGCCACTGGGGGGCTCTCTCCAATGGAATAGCATAATCAATCCTTCTTTGTTTTTTCTTCATGCCTTTAATTTAATCTGAACCTGTTTTCCACCTGCTTTCCATGCCATTTTGAACTCTGGGTCTAAACCAGTGCATCCATACTGATACTGCACATATGCACTTTGCATTTACAAGCTATTTTCTTCTTTTCCCATATAAATGTTGCTTTATCAATACAAGATCAGTAACTAGCCATGGATCCAGTTTTCACAAAGAGTGTATCAATCGCCTTTTTTGGTCCAATCAGTTTTTGTTAAAAATTTTAGCAATAAAAAAAATTATCCAGAATGACTTGAAAAATTAGGTTCTGCAATATCCTGGGTGCCTAGCCCATGGAAGCACTGTTAATTACTTGCTAACCAGAGGATTGTTTGTTTGTTGAATTTTGTACAGAGCTACTTCAGGGCTGCCTGCACTAGCCATCCCTAATATTGAAGTAAGAGACTAGAGGGAAGCAGCTAGTTGACACTACCCAATACCAATAACTGAACTACTTTTTACCAACAAATAGTGGGATTTATCATCACATTATAACACCTTTATGGCTGAGAGGGCAAGCATTTTCAGCACCTGGTTTTGATACCACAGATTGTGAGTCAAGTGCCCTAACCACCAAGCCCTGACCAAAGGAAAGTAAGATAGTCGGCTACAGCTACCATCACAAAAGCTTTGCTCAGCTTTCAACAAAATAAGGAATTGACTATCAGTCTTATAAAGGACGCAGAGCTGAAAGAATGGAGCACATCCAGCAGCAATGCAATACAAACCTAGACTTTTTTGATTTGCAGTCTGACACACCAACCATTGGACCATGACCAATCCTTTAAACTTTTGTTTGGAGGAAGTTTTACCTACAAGGGTACTGGATGCCAATACTTTCTTACTGTTGTAAAAAGCTACATATATATTACCAGAAATAAAGACTTCTTAGGCTGACTGAGAAAGCATTTTGTCCTACCAATGTACAGTTCCAAAAAAAAGTATTCATACATCTTTCAAAACCAAAAGATGTTATTTGATTGTGATTACAACTCAGTACAGTTGACTGAAAATATTGTGTTTTTTATTATGTAATGCACACCTCTGGGGTATAAATTTTTCCTCAGTTCCACGAGGCTATTTAAGCCGGAAAAAAAGATAATTAGCTAAACTTTTTTGCACTGATTCTCTCATAATATAATAGAGCTAAATCCGGGGTCTTCGTGAACCTACTGAAATTCTAATGGATAGAGGATCTGTTGAATTTATTCAACATATCAATGATGGTAATTTAAGTAGTACTTTTGTTTTTGAACCTGAAAAACATTACAAATCTTTTCAGAAACGTTGGACAATAAGGTTTGTTCAAGGAAAAAATTATGGAAAAAAAGTATATTCATCGTTATATAGATGGTGTGATGGAAATGTAAGTGACCAAAAAAAAAATGGTCCTGGTCACATGCTTGAGAAGTTGAAAATGAAATACCACTATGCATTGGATCTACCATCTGAGAGCAAGATTCCTTTGGCAATCAGCTCCTTTATTGTGTAAGAAAAAAAGAGCAGCAAATGGCCAACTTTCAACATGTATACATTTTTCAGATGTGCTTTCAAATATTATCAATGATATTCTTGTTACAAATGAAAACATTGCACCAAAGGCATACTATGCAGGGGTCCTGGAAATATATGAGATGATAAAGGAGGCAAATCCCATCAAAGAGTTCCCTGATGAGAAGAAAATAAAAAGCAAGAACAGCCAAATCAAACGGAAAAAGAATAAGGAAAGGCAAGTAGCTGAAGGAGGACACCAGGGAGGTGTTTCATTATGAATTCTGTACTTGTTTGAAGGTCAACACAAGTATTCATTCCATAAAACAACAAAATCTTAAAATAATTGTCATTTATTTTCATGAAAAAAAGAAGAAAAAAGCAAAAGAACAAGAAAATAAAAATAAAAACGGTCTGGTAAAGGGTGCACTTTTCTGGAAAATGTAGCCAAAATTGCAATTTTCAAACAATCATAAAATGTTGAGTATTTATGCCTAGAAGAAATAAAAACACCCTTGAAAATATTTTTTGCTTTCTATATTATTACTAAATGCCCTATTTCAGTGTTCAAATTCCGCAGTTAACGTTCCACAGAAATTGGCAATATATCAGGAAATTTTGCCACCCTGAGGTTTGCATTACATGTTAAAACACAAAGTTAAAGTTTAATTTCTTTAGTGCTTTATGACTAATAGTTTTTACCAAAATTTGTGATGTTCAGTGAGCAATGTGTGAAGGCAAAAATGCATACTTAAAATATTATTTAATCATTAGTCACTGTATTATTTCATATTACTTGAATCATAAAATTTTATTAACTAATCTGTCATTAGCTGAAGTTGTAGCAAACTAATTAACACTTACCAAACACTGGTTCATCGGGACAACCCTTGAGCCTTACACCCTTTGATGTGCATTCTATTAAAAAATGTCGTACGAGTTCACTGAAATCAGGTTCTCCTAGAATCAGTAAGTTAAAATATAGCTGTAACACTTCAAACATGTGAAAAATGTTTGGTATGTTACATTTTTTGAATAATGTCAATCTGATGAAAAAGATGAAACTGTACTGATTAAAACATTTCAATTTATCATAAATGTGAAGTCTAATTTTTTATTACTTTGGATACTTTATGAAAATAATTAAAAATGACAGATCTTACTTTATCACATAATTAATTTGGTTTTTCATTGCTAGCCATTGACAAGACACATCTTGCTCCAATATTTCTTATGTATTAGCAATTATATTTGTCTAAAAGAGAAAACTTACCACACCCTGCTCTAATATCTGGTGATGAAGGTGGAACTTTCATTACTAACCCAAAATAGCCGGGAAAAGTGTGACTGTTTCGGACTAGAAATGACCCTGGTGGCTTATCTTTTAACATCCTGGATGCTGTGAGTATAAGACCTGCATTTAATCTAATGTTTAATGCTAGAAAAACGAAAAGAAGCAAATGCAAAAAAAAATTTACACAGTTTTTTTTCTTTTCTCTTGTAGTTTCTAAAAGTAAACGATGATTTTTTTAACTTTATTTGATGAAAGTGGGCTCTACAGAGGTTAAGTATGTTAGAATGAATGTGGATCCTCAACATGTCATTACAATCCATGTTGGCACTTCTGGTCATGCTCTATCTGGCAACCATATACCTTGACAAATGCCTTGCAGTATAGTTTCCATTGCAAAAGGATCTTTTGTAGGGCTGTTATGTTCAAAGTACATCACTCTTCTCTGCAGGCTTTCCAGTATCCAATACACATTTCAACAGTCTAATCTCCCAAAAATCCATAGGTGCTGCACCATGCAACTTGATCGGTATGTCTTTGTACTGAATAGCATGAATACCCATTTCATTCTCCAGCTGCTTGAGGTATGTGATGGTTGAATGGGAGATATGACTGTAAGTCTTATCTGGTAAACCCATACCTTGTTGGGCTTCTTTCCAGACTGAGATCCTTCTTGATTATAGAGTATACTATTCTTTGGGCCATGTAGATGGCTTTTGCCACTGATCTTTGCCCTTGTGGATTTTCACTTATTAGGAGACATCACATTTTGCTTACCTAGGCTGAGTTATGACTTGTGCAGATCTCTTTCTGTATGGTCCTGGTGCTCTATGTTGATGTATATTCCTTTGTTTTTCAATGCCATTAAGCAGAAGGGATATCCCCCTTTTGGAAGTTCTAAATGATCTTTATGATCTCAGTGTATGTATATTTGTATCAGAAAGGACTCTTACATACCCTTCTCCAAAGTGATCAATTTTTGTTGGCATCATACTACCTTTAATATGCTGAACAATGATATAATTTAGTTCTGATACATGCTATTCCACTGTGATGTTATATTGGTTGTGGTTGTCATGTGACTTGATAATTTGTATAATCATAATTGCTTTAATATAACGTACTCAACACTCTATATAATAGAAAACATAAGATATGCTGTGAAAAAATTAGTAACATTATTTTTTATTATTACTTTCATTACAGCATTGGTTAGAGTGTTTAATATATCTAATCTTATTATTCTAAACTTTTATTATTATTATTATTTTATTATAGAGATTGTTTTGCATTTTTAGCTTAATTTTAGCTTAAGACTAACCTCAATCTCCCAAGCTGGCCAAATCTCATGAGACATTATTGGGTATACAGCAAAATATTGTTTACTTCAAGGGAACCCAACTTACATTCGTATCTTTATAAGTAAGAAAAGTATATTTAATTAACCATAGTCACTATCAAGTTGAATTTTAGTTTTGCTCTAAGTAGTTAACTTGCTCTGATTAGAAGTTAATATTAATTAGAAATAAATCTAATATCTTGAAGCATTACCCCAAAAATATATGATCATATGCTTTAGTTATAACTGCAAAAATCCTATGCTGTCAAAAGTGTTTTTATGAAAATATTTCTTGTTACTCTCATAAATAAAAACCTAATTTGTATCAATAATATAATTCTGTAACAAGACACAGCCTAAAAGTAAATAATATTCTCCTAGGAAATAATCACTACTACTTAACTCATACCTTCATCTCGGGACAAACTGGGTTTATACCAATATCTAGAAGTGTCTTTCATAAAAAATGGGAGCTGACAGGTTACTTCATGGAAATCTATGAGAAAGATAACCTTGTTACATTTAAAGTTACAAAATAACACTTGTTGGTCTTTGTAGAAAAATATTACAAGATAATACCAATGTAAAATAATTTCTAGAGTTTAAACGGCCAAAGCTGAGAGACTTGTAACATATAAAACATTCTATTGATATTGTAAATACATCTCTGTTGTAGGGTGCTTGAAAGAGAAACAGTATCTTATTATGCCTCTTACTTTTTGCATTGTTGGTACTTATAACAAAGATTATCATTATACTTGTGATTTTGAAAACTTGTCAACCATAAACTTCTGTACTATAAATGTTACAACTTGAAAAAACTCAGTCTGCTGTCACACACAGTAAGCATTGAAAGAAAGTTGCAATACTGATATCAAAACAGCAACTGTGCATTTTATTTCCAATACACTAGAAACAAATGAAATTCCATAATGTTTTTTTTTTATACCATGAATAAATTGCCA
Organism: Limulus polyphemus; assembly: GCF_000517525.1. NCBI lineage: Eukaryota > Metazoa > Arthropoda > Merostomata > Xiphosura > Limulidae > Limulus > Limulus polyphemus. The sequence goes on from NW_013666290.1 coordinate 18,925, forward strand.
ATTATATTACTAAAATCTCGAAGTAATAATATCTGTAAAGTCCAGTCATGATATGTCACTGCATGATAACAGATGTGGTGAAGCTTTTATGGTTTCACTCATATATCATCTGTATAGTCTGCTTGTGATAACATTTGTACAGTTTGATGGTGATGACATTCATCTAGTCTAGCTATGATAACATTCGTAGAGTTTTTCAGTAATTACATCTGTATAGTTTGGCAAGGATTAGAACTGTGTAACCTAGAAGTAGTTATATCCATATAGTCTAGTTGCAAATACATCAGCATATCCTGCTAGTGTTTACACCTGAATGGTCTGACAGTGATTATATCTATATCTGGTTGTGATGACATCTATATGGTCTGTCTATGACATCTATATAGCCTAGCAGTGGTTACATTGGTATAGGTGCCAGTTATTACATATGTATAATCTGAAAATCATTATATACATATAGTCTAGTTGCTATGATACCTGTATAGTCTGGTTTTGATGTCATCAATATAGTCTGTCTATGATGTCTGTATAGCCTAGCAGTGGTTACATTGGTATAGGTGCCAGTTATTACATATGTATAATCTGAAAAATCACTATATACATATAGTCTAGTTGCTATGATACCTGTATAGTCTGGTTTTGATGTCATGTATATGGTCTGCCTGTAACATTCTGTTATTGTGTGATTTCTGGTCCTAAGAAAAGTTTGAAACATTAATACCACCTCACCTGACAGTGATATCATGCTGGACTGGCAGGACTGATCCGAGTACTGACTTGGAGAACTGTGACCACTGAGAATGGGGGAAGTCTGTTGAAGTGACAAATCCCCATTTTTCATCCTTTGGTGAGAACAATATGGTTAAAACCAATAAACACAAACATAGCATACATGCAGATGTATCAACATGGAAACAATTAAATATACTGATGAAACTTTGTAGAATGGATGGCAACTTCCTGTTGTGGAGACACAAGTGTAGAGGAAAACGTATCGAAAGTCTTCCCCCTTTCATCTTCAGGTCAGTGTGTGTAAGGTGTTTTCAGTCTTCATAGTATTCTGGTGGATTGTGGAGAGCATGTTATGATTGGCTGGTTTATCCCTGTTTCTGATTGGAGGAGAGATTTCCTGTATATTCAACCAATGGTAAACACAGGTGACTTACCTCTAATCTGGAATTTCTGTTTACTGAAGGTTTAATTTTGTTAATATAAAATGATTCTTTAATTTTTCTTGTCTTCTAAAATTTGTCCGTGCCAATGATTCTAATTTTTTTCCCATTTATTTTGTGTCCAGTTGACATGGTATGTTCAGCAATGGCTGAATATTGTGTTTTTATGAGTCTTGTACTATCTTTATGTTCTTTTATTCTTGTCACGAGTCTTTTTTCACAGACAAATTTTGGATGACAAGAAAAATTAGAGAATCATTTTATATTAACACAATTAAACCTTCAGTAAACAGAGATTCCAGATTAGAGATGAGTAACCTGTGTCTACCATTGGTTGAATCAACAGAAAATCTCTCCTCCAATCAGAAACAGGGATAACCCAACCAATCATAACATGCTCTCCACAGTCCACCAAAATACTATGAAGATCGAAAACACCTTACATACACTGACCTGAAGATGAAGGTGGAAGACTTTTAAAATGTCGTTCCTACACTTGTGTCTCTACAACAGGCAGTTGCCATCCATTCTACAAAGTTTCAACATGAATACTCTGCCTAACGATCTATCAAAGAATAAAATACACTGTTAGCAATCTTTATGTTTGAGAAAGTTGCAAAATCACATTCCAAACTAGATAGTTTTGCTACCATTTAGATACAGTAGTCATGAAAAACGTATGTAAAGATGATTTATTTGCTTTATTTGATCAGATTTATATTTTATTTACATTACTTTAAAGAATGATCTTAATACTCTACTGATCTATTGCAATTTGATTTTCAGGTATTTTGCAATATTATATACTAAAGCTGTATTGAAATAATTTTTGTTGCTTTACATTAAAATAATAAGCTAAGGATATACTAGTGTAAAAATATGTTTATTTACCAGTGGACTGGTCCACCAGAACTAACCACACAACATATGGTGTGTTGAACTTAATGGTGCTGCTTTACTATAAAATAATAAGCTCAATCGGGATAGACTGGTATAAAATCATGCTTATTTATCAGTGAATAGGCACACCAGAATAAACCACACAACTTAATGTGTGTTGAACTTAATGATGTTGCTTTGCTCTAAAATGCTCAATCAGGATATACTGGTATTAAAATATGCTTGCTCATCAGTGAGCTGGCCCACTACAATTAAACCATATAAATTCCTCCCCATCTCCCCCAATATATTATAGAGAAATTCTACTTAAAGAAGTACATACATTCATTTTTGCTTGGACTTTGCCTCGCATTAAGTTTTCTACAAATTAACTGTACCTTTACATTAAACTACCAAGAAATAAAAATGATTAAGAAAACTTGGCATAAGCTCACAAAAGAAGTAGTACTGAGTTCCAGTGAGTACTGGCACAATTTAACCCATCAATGTATTTGTGTAATAATAAATTTAAATTTTTTTTCAGAGTTAGAGCCCACTTTTCCCACATCTTGTTTTATACCCAAAAGTTCAACATTTCCTGGGTAAGTTAAATTGAATTGCATAATTTTAAAATTTTAATGTGCATTTTAAAGTATTAAGGGAAATATATCAGGGTGTGTTTGTTTGTTTGTTTGTGTTTTGAATTTCGTGCAAAGCTACACGAGGGTTATCTGCACTAGCTATCCCTAATTTAGCAGTGTAAGACTAGAGGGAGGGCAGCTAGTCATCACCACCCACCGCCAACTCTTGGGCTAGTCTTTTACCAACGAATAGTGAGCTTGACCGTCACATTATAATGCCCCCACGGCTGAAAGGGTGAGCATGTTTGGTGGAACAAGGATTCGAACTCGAGACCCTAAGATTGCGAGTCGAGCGCCCTAACCACCTGGCCATGCCGGGCCACCTTATATCAGGGAGTATAGTATCATTGTCATTATATTATTTGCAGTAAAAGTTATACATGTATAATCTTAGTATCCATCATACAATATGTAGTGCTTTTTGAATGAAGAAGTACATTGGTGGACTAACAGGACAGAGGAATTATTGGTAAAACTAAAAGGCATAGGAAAACTGTAAAATTTCTATAAGGGTTTTACTTTTATTATCAGACATTAGGAAAAAGCTTTTATTTTTTCTAACTAATTATATGAAAATAAACCCTCAAATTCTGATTATATGTTTTTTGCTACTAAAATAAAAATAAAAACAGTGAATTAATTGAATTATTTCTACAACAATTTATTAAGACTACAGATACACTCTTATTGTATAGTGTGTTAGAGAAAAATTTATTATGCTTGTCCTTACAAAGGAAAAGTATTCTGCAGTAACTTTTATCCTTGTTTTTGATTTCTATATTATTATAAAAAAAATTTTAATATTTTAAGCAGGTAAGGCAAGTCTCTCTCACATTAAAAATTGATTGGTTCATCTTTCAAAGATATATAAGTGCATACATATAAATAAGTACCTTGTGCAAATCAGTTAATCAGGTAATTTTTATATGAGGGATACTTCAAATTAAAGTTCAATAAAATTTTAATCAAATTATATTTCTTTAAGTTTTATATACTATTATAGTACTTTTTATTGCTGTGTCATTTTAACTTCTTCCCCGTAATGACCTTATTCCAAACTAGTTTAGGATTGGCCAGTAATTTTGTAAGCCAAATTTTTACACCCAGGTAACTGGCTCAGATGGTAACCATATAGGACAAGAATGTTCAGGGATGGAGATTCAAATTCGCAATTCTGAGATTGTGAGTCAAACTTCTTAACCACCAGGCCCTGTGTCATACGATAAATAAACATCAAAGCCCAGCATGACCCTGCTAAAAGTCCATCACAATACATTGTAAATTTACTAAAAAACATTACCTATAAAGTATATATATATATTAACTTAGTCTAACGCTTTTTTTTTCAATGTTTTCTTTTTCAATTATTTTACAGTGTTAGTCACAGCTTGATTTCTTTCTTACCTTGTTTCACATTTATAGCTTTAGGAGACATTGAGATAGATGAAAAAGAGGACTACTGGAAGAACTGACCAATGAAGGTGACCACAAAGAAGTTCTTTCTTTCATAGCATCAGTCTGGAGTACATATAAAAAAGTACAATAAAAATGCTTGAAAGCTTTGTCTCATTTTTTGAAATCTAAATACTCACTTAAAGTAGATACATATATTAGTTGTGTTTATGTTTTGATAAGCTAAAAGCTATTGACATTAAAAATGTATTTTTCTGATCTAATGATGGAGTTGAAGCCTTGGTTGAGTCTAACAGAAATTTTTTTTTGTGTTTTCAATCGAATACCTTTTGTACACAATATATTCTCATTTTCTATTTTTTAAATTACACTAACTAGCTTATAAAGAATGAGAATTGCTTATTTGTTGGATTTTACACAAAGATATATGACGACTATCTGCACAAGTCATCTCCCTAATTTTGAAGTGGTAGGCTAGAAAAAAGGCACAGTCAACCAGTGACTATTCTAATGAAAATTTATCACTGCACATACACCATGGTGGCCCAGTTGGTGGAATAAATGGGTGAAAGGTCTGTAAAGCATTTTTAATTTATATTTTTTTGATAAACTTTTAAAGTTTGTGATAGTTTTAACCAACTCTGAGTCACTAAGCATTGAATTTTTTATTTATTTTTAAGCTCTACAAGCAAGATGGATGATTTTTCTGATTTCTTAAAAATAATTGATTTAAAATCATTTATGAACCCTGAGTAGCATTGAATTTTTTTTCCCCCTTTGATACTGTGCAGTGATAAAATTTTAGTACTGTACAAATGAGTTACATAACTGTACATTAAAATAACCTATGCAGTCAAAAAACACCCACTTCCAACATTAGGGATAGTTTTTCCTGGTCAAGTAGTGAGATTTGACTATTACTCTTATAATTCACCTGCAGCCCCAAAATATAGTGTGAGCTTTTTTTGTTTTATTTTGGGGGGCAGCAATGGGACATGAACCATGGAACCCCAGCTTCATAGTCCAGCATGCTATCCAATGGACAGTGCTTGGTCCATAAAATTTAAGAACAAAACACAATTTTGTTTTTAAATATAATTATTGGGTAGTGTCAAATTATGAGTAACAGGTATTACCACCGTAAACTCTAAATGACTGTCAACATACTGACATAATGTGATTACTGCCAACTCATTGTAAACTGAAAGAATTTCACCATACTGATAGCCAAGACCAATTTCTTATTCAGAAACCCTCTGGCAGAATTAGAAAATATCATACATAATGGCCATTATTATTAAACCTCAAACTACTGACTCATTTTTCATATTGTTCTTTACTACTAAGGTTCACGTATTTGATCACAATGAGTAATTTCATTTATTGTTTTACAATATGCAATGTAACAAAGTGAATAAAAAATCAGTGAAACCTCTTATTTTATATGCAAAATACATATGGGACCTCCACAGTAATTAATTAGATTAATTGCAATATTGATGTATTTTTGTTTACATTTTTGTGAAAGCCATGTGTTATTAGGGATCCTGAAAGCAACAGTCATGAACCACAATCAATTCAGTATACAAGCAGTTTAGAGCATGGTTCATATTGAATTGCTCAGATCAATTACAAGCACTTTTCTAGAGCTTTCTAAGCACTCGCTGAATATTTTTCAAGCATTTTTTTGGAATACTCAAATTTGCATCAAAATCAATCGGATTTCACTGAAATTTTATAAAATTTCTATTTATTTGTTCAACATATGAATGTAGACTATAAAAACTTTATTTATTGTGCTCAATTCTACAACATTCTTTAAAGTTAGATATATTGATATATTTTGCAAAAAAGGCCCCTTTTCAAGCACTTTACACAAGAAAAGTGTGTTTAAAAAGCTGATAAGATACCCTCACTGGCATAATTCACAGTGCATTTAATTTTTTCCAGATAAAGGTGATATAATATTTAAAAGTTCTCATAAAGTACAAGCATTTATACTTAATTATACACAGTATATAGCTTAAACTTACATTCTGAGGTGTTGATTGATTGTAAAGTATTGGGTTTTGAGTTTTCTGAAGAGGGGTTTGTTCAAGCGATGTTAGTTTGGGACTTGGAAAGTCACTTGAAACAGGATCTCTCAGTAATGCAGAAGGGGAAGCAGGAAGTTTACTTTGCTGATCTGGTCCAACAGAAGGAGACCGGCTTTGAGAACTGATATGGTTGTGTTGAGATAACCCTGAAAGGCATACATAATGACAGATGTTATAATTAATTAGATTTTGGTGGATTTAAGAAAGGATACAAGGATTTAACCTCACTTTTGATGTTATAATTAGCGTATTTATGGCTAAGCTAGACTAGTCTGGTTAAGCTTTAGCTTCAGTGTTCTTATCAATATGTTATCCATGAAGACTAACTTACTCGTTGCTTTAAAAGTAGGATTGAACTATAGTTTTGCATCATATAAGAGCACAGTAGTTGCTATCTGTGAAAACTGAAGTCAAAGCTTATTCACACTGGTTTAGCCATAAACAGAAGTTTAAAATATTGCTTAACTTTTGAGGCTGTATTTCTATTAATTCCAAAAAACTAACAAAATACAATCAAAATTTGAACTATGCAATTTGAAACTAACTGCTTTTTCTAATTATAAATACCTTATTCTAACAGTATTAAAGTAGCTTTCTTAAATTATGGGTTATATTACCAAACTTCAACATTTATCCCAATAGCAGTTAGAATTTGGTCTTATTATAACTGAAGTCATACTATTTCTGATAACTGATAAACATTCCTAATGATTTTAAGAAATTTCTTTATGACAGAAAATGTATTTTTCAGAACCTTTCAATCTAAATCTTTCAAACCTGACACAATTCTGAAACGTTACTTCATTTCTTCACTTTTAAATGCAATTTTGAATTTTTAATGTTGGGAATGGCTTGGACAACTTGAAAATAAAGGGTAGGGAGAAGGAAAATTGCATTATGAAGGTATATTATGTGTTTTCTACCTCCTTGTATTAACATAATTTTAAAGATTATTCATTTATTCAGGTTTATGTATAGTTTTCACATAACACAATGATCAGGAAAATACTTATTTTTCTGAGTCTTCACTTAAGATATTACATTTGTTTTCCCATGAGAAAAGTTGCTGCAAGATTTGTACACCATGTGTAAGTGTAGATAACAACATTTCCACTCGTCGATCAGGTGATATCTAGAGGTTAGAACCTCCTTTATTGTCTAATGAAAATGACCATCAGTCACATGGTTACTATTAGTCACCCTAGGAAGGTACTACGTTATACTTTTAAATATATAACATATATTTCTTAGGCTGGTACAAGCTCTGGTAGACTGAACAACTTTTAACTTTTAGTTCTCCAGTAAAGATCACAATATTTCATTTCATAAATACAAACACTGTGGTCTGGGTTTCTGAATATAGATTGTCTTCAGTGTGTGAGTTAAATCATATCCAATCCCTTTCTTTAACTAACTCAATCAGATTCAGAGAATTCAGAACTACTTCGGTATTTTCTTTGGAAATGTAATGGAAATTAATTGGAATACTGGAATGCATTTTTCAATTTATTTTAATATATTTATATATTTGTAATTGGGATTGTGTATCTAAATCTCTCAAAATTGAAAAACATAATTTCATTAGACAATTTAAACGCACTGTTCCTTACTGTGAACTGAAAGTTATTATTAAGAATAGCTTTTGTTTTATGTCAAAAGTATGTCATTTTTTATGCATTACAGTTTTGGTTTAGCATATTTCCAGTGGAACAGATATCAGAGTTTTGGTTCCCTATGGCAGACACAGCTGATAGCCTAATGTGCCTTTGATGTAAAATAAACAAGCAGAGGTTTTCTTTACACTTTCATATTACATAATTTGTGAGGTTTTGATTAATTGTGTGGTTTTCACAAAGTAACATTTTTCTATAGTAACAATTATCAAATGCCTGTTGAAATAATTCAATGGTAATTTTCCTAAAAATAGTGATGAATAAATATAAAATGTGCAATCAATCCAATCCCTTAGATTAGAGCTTATACACAATATGATTGTCTAGGGGGCCATTTTCAACCATCTTTTGTCATTCCATGTGTTATTTCAATAAGGAAAATTACATTGCATTTGTTTTTAAGCAAAGAAGACTGACTGCAATGTACCGTTAGCAGAACAATAGAGTATTCAGGTTTGCTAAGGAGCTGTGGGGATTTTTCCACTTGTTACCATTGTTACTTGTCATTTTACTGAGTGCATGAAAAGATCATTACCAAAGTGAGTGCTTTTTGACAATAGTCATTTCTATAATAAGTGTCAAAGGGGAGATATTCAAACCAATTTATTTGACATGGTACAATAAAATCATGCATGTGCATAATATCGACATGAAAAAAAAATGTATGTATATATATATATAAGTTTAACAACAACAACAAATATATACTCAAACATGTTCCCCTCTTTATGCATTTTTCACTTCATGCTCCTATCTTTGAAGTATATATTTCAATCAGACAAATGAGGAAGTCCTGTTTTTTCATGAAAATCACTCATTTTTTGTTCTTAATAAGTTTTTCTAAGATTAACCGCTCAGCACATACAAGGACTACCAGATCGACGTTGATATTGAAATGAAATTTTAGGAATTGCAAAAAATGAATAATTTTCTGTAATATACTCCTAAAAAAAGCATTTTGATGTTAATTTTTTTTTTTACAATTAACCATTCAGGAAATACAGAGCATGACTGAGATAGACAGACATACATTTGGCTGTTATATACATATATATATATAGATAGATATTAGTTTACCTAATTTTTCAATTATATTCTTAATTTATGTCATTGATATATATTTTTAGCTTACTCTAATTCAATTCGTAAAATAAGACACTATGGTTTCATTTAGTTTTCTGCTGAAATCTAATTAATTTTTAATAGGCATTTAACTGGATATTTTTAATGGATATGTACTGGATACAATTAAACTTCAATTGGATTCAATTAGCTTTCAACTGAATTCTGATAGAAACATATGGATTTTTATTTGCTTTCCAATTGGATTTCTATTAAATATTTTGCTATAGGTTCAAATACCAAACCTATTTAATATAAAAAATGCTACAAATCCTCTACAATTTCCATTCAGAACCATATCAAACTCTCTTCTTTTGTTTTCCACAGTTCTATGGATTTTTGGATGCACTTTTTTATTAGATGTATTCATGCCCTCACAAAAGGATCGCACTGAGATAAATGGTGCTAAGTTATTAGAGTTAGGGAGAAATGTGTTCATCTAAGAACCAAACAAATTTTCAGTTCTTCACCATTTTACTGGCATAATCCTTTAAGTTTCTACTCAGTATAAACTGTGTACTGAAGTAAAGATTGTATTTGGAGGTAATTAAGCCCCATAGTTACATTTGTGCATTTATTGGCTCAACAAATAAATATGTGAAAATTTTGGTGAATAGTAAGTTTCATAATCCCCAAAATTCGTTTTAACCAATCACCAAACATTTGCACCATTATATTAAAAGATCACTACAGGAAACTCTAATCTTCTTTTTGCATAATCAAAATATATGGTGTAAATTTTTGTAAAAAATTGATTAGAAAATGGATGTTGATGAATTTATTCAGTTTAGAGAAAGAAAATATGTATTTAATTTCAAAGATATGCAGAAATCCACAATCAAATCTATAAAATACAACAAAAATACTTTCAGTCTTACCAAAATGATATAGGAAGACAAGAGTCTACATTTGTTTTCCTGTGGTTTGACTCACAATTCATTGATACTATTTGTTCCCGTTTGACATAAAAATGTGTAGTAGTGATCAAAGATAAGTGGAATATAATCACTTAACTGTTCAGGTTAATTTTGCACCAACCCACCCTTTGTAGTAAATAAAGAAGTAAGGGTTGGTGTTTTATACTTCAAAGTTAGTACCTTTGCAAGGTAATCTATATGAATAATTTAATATGTATACATATAATAAAGAAGTCTTACGGTATTAACTAAATACATAACAATTTTATTTACCATGCTTTGGTAAAGATGACCTAAACTGGACTGTAGCAGCTTGACTAACTGAAGAACCACTGACTGCTACACTGTATGACACAATGTTGTGATTCGTTGTGTGTGGCTGTTGGATTGGAGACAGTGTTCTAACTGTAGTTGGTATTCTTGAGCCAACAGGTATGGTATAATGAGGTTCTGAACTTTTTTGAAGAACTGACTTTGAAATCATAGGGTTGCTAAGCTGGTTGGACTCATCAACTGTACTCAAAGTGTAGCAATTACCTTGTTCAGAATCACTGGCCACAAACTTTTGCAGGTTGCTCTGATAACGTTGTGGATCAGGAGGATCACTTCTAAGTTGCCACGGGCTAGTTTGATAATCATATTGTTCAATACCATTGGCCATACCCTGCTGTGTACTAATCTGGCGATCTTGCTGTCCTAGTCTATTACTTTCAGATTTTTGTGACCCACAATAGCAAAAGTTTTGACCATGACCATTAACTACATTTAGCTCTCTATTAAACTGCTGACCAGCTTGGTTTACTACCTCTGATTCTAAACCAAAAGTTTTGTCTATAGCTGTAAGAGTAGAATCAATATGATAGATTTTATGGTAATTTCCATTAACCAATGGGCTGGAGTTGGTTTGAAAACCAAACTGATTACAATTACTGAAAAGTTCTGTTGTCTCAGAATCTCTGTGGCAGTCTCTTTCATCGAAACCATTAATAGCTTTTGGATGGAAGCCTTTCTGGACAGGAACTTTAATAATCTGAGAACAGGTGATTGAAGAAGAGATATCTGGGCTCTGTTGATGCCTATGGGGAAGACAATAAATTATCAATCATATTATTTAATTGATTACACAAAGGTTCAACTACATGCTTTCCTCTTGATCTAAAAATAAATTGAAAACACAACAAATTCATGTAATAGTTTCAACAGATATTTATCTGTAAATTCATCACTAGGCTAATTCTGTACTGATTGCCATTACATTAAAAATTAAAGACCAAATGAAACAAACTGTAAACAAAGCTTTCAGTAAGCTTTTAAGTCAATATTAAGCAGATAGTTCTTCAGTTATTAAGCTAATTAATTCTCTAGTATGATTACTTAGAAAGGTAAAAAATTAAGGACATTATTATTATATGCTATCTGTTTGCCACATAAAATGTTCAATAAACCGTCCATAACATTATTTACAATATTTCAGTGAGTTTCAATCATAACTTAAAGTTTTCAAGGCATAAAAACAAACATACATATAATTTAAGGATAACAAAGGATTTGTTGGTTAATCTAGGTTATCTCATCCACTAAACTTTAAAGATAAAAATAAAACACTAAAATCTGGCCCTTATAATTCAAATATTTTTCAAGCTTTTCCATTCCAATGGCCAACCATCCTGTTAGAAAATTAAAGCTGTCTTAGCTGAAGATGACTCCTACACTGCCAAAAAAAAATCCTTGAAAAAAATGATACCAGAAGGAAAAATCAATGAGTTTATATATTGGAGAGACATCAATGTGTAAAGCTTACCTAACTTGTACCCCCTCATATTTGTCACTTTTTGAAGGAGAGAAAGTTTGAGCAACCCGAAAAGAACCATCACATTCCATTTCTTTGACAAACGTTTTTGACGAATCATAGGTATTTGAAGAACCCACAATGTCTGTGCAGATACGAAAATGTTGATATTTGTTGAACTTCTGAATAAAGAGAGAAATACTCTTTTTAAAAAGCAAAACATTTATGAATTGTTACACTGTATATAAAAATTCTTTGTTAGTCCATTTTTATCTTTATTTCTGAAAAATTGTGATCATTTTTCGTAACCAATTTAATAACAGTAGTATAAAAAAATAATGCTACATTTGGAGCAAATATGCAATACATCATTGTACTAATGTTAAACCTCAAAAGCTACGTTTTGACATTCTTTGGCTTTACGTAAGTAGTGTAATGCCACCAAAAACTGTATGCTTTTGAAGAATGTATGTAAGAACCCTTTCTGATGCAAAATATTCATACACTCAGGTCATAAAGATTTGTTCAGATCAGAGATTTAGAATTTCCAAGATGGGAATATCCCTTCTACTTAATGCATTAGAAAACAAAGCAATATGGATTAATGTGGGGCACCATGAGCATCCTAAAAAGAGACTTACAACAAGTCATACTCCAGTCATGGGAAGCAAATAGATGAGAACTCTCAATATCTTTTTCATTCTCCAGCAGTTCAAGGTATGGAACAATTGAATGGAAGATATGACTAGAAATTTTATGTGATGAACCCATACTCTTTTGGCATTGTGTCCACATGGAGATCATTTTTGATTATGTTGCATACTATCACTGGGTCACATAGAAGACTTTTCCCATTCATATTTGCATTTCTTATTATTTTACACAAAGACATAGTGGTCATTTCACCAGATTTTGCATCTATGGATTTCTGTGTGAGCAGACTGATGAAATGGGCACTAGGAAGCGGTTGTCTTTATACACCAGACAAATCATGGAAAGCCTACAGAAAAGAGTGGTGTTTTTTGGACATGATAGCCTTTTACAATAAAAATTATGCTACAGGGCTATTGTCAGGGTGCATGATTGTCAGATACAGCATGACTGGACATCATGTAACAATGTGATGAGACTTCAAAATTATCTTAACTCTTTCAGCACAGGCTCACTCCCTGTAACCTTGTAAACATTTATGTGCTTGTTACAGTTTTCATGCTATAACTTTTAAATTACTAAGCGTATGTTAACAAAATTTAGCAGATTATCAGTAAACATTACAATGCTTTCATATACAAAATATCTGATTTTTTTATTAAGTCATAGGGATTGCTAAGCAATGTTTCCTCATGCCTTTTTTTTTCTTTCTTTTCACATGCTGCCTATCAAACATGCAAAGTAATTTTCATTTTAAGATTAAAAATACTTTTATGCATCAGAAAATTTTCATATTTCACATGCAAAATCTTTATAATGTCCAGAAAGATATTAAATGTTTCTTAAGAAAAAACTTTATATTTTATCTGTTATTTTCACTAATAAATCTTTGTACGGGTTCGGTAGATTTGACTGATCTTGTAACCACCATAAAAAATTAAGAAATAAATTTAAATTATGCCTCTTTCATTCTAGAATACATAAATGTTTAGATTAAATAGCTTAAGTTACATAACATTCTACATTTACATATATTTATTATTTTTATTATATTGACCTTTCAGCCATGCCTGGCTAACAATACAGAAGTTACAATGACGTGGCACACATACTCGCATGTTACCGTATCAAATATTATAAATCTGACCTTTAGTCTTTACAAAGTGACCTGTCTTGGCTGTGTTTTAGTGGACTAGTATTTTGTAAAACACAGTCACATTTCAATTATTATACATTATATATGTATATAGATTATTACTATTTAGAAATAAGTTCTTAAACTTATTTTTTTTAAAACATAGAACAGTAAATAAAGAAGTAAAGGAAACAATTATCTCTTCTAGTTATGACCTTTTTACTCAGTTACTACTTGATCTTGGTTGCTAAGCCTTTTAAAATTTCGCACATGGAGGATATGAAACGAAATAATATAGTATTTAGTATTATATATATATATATATATATATATATACAGTTGAATAACCAAAAAATCATAAATTACTATATCAATGCCATAGAATTCCACTACAATTTATCAAGCTTAGTAACTAAGCTGTATTTGGGTCTAAAAAAAAAGATGAAATTGTGAGCAGACTAAAGACACAACCTACCTCATTGAGATCTTGGTTTGAAAGAAAGAGATGGCATCCTAACACATGAATAAAGCTGAGAATGCCACTAGGAGGACATTCTGAGCTTTCAAATGGTAATTCAATGTCATATATAGAAGTAAGTGTATATAAGGGACCATTTCCAAAAATGGAAAGAGGTGAGTGTCCACTGTTTTTGATTCATTACATGAGTGATATATCAGCAAAGAGAAAGATAGAAGGTTCTTATTTTATATTCTAGCTTGTCAGTATCAGTAATTTGAGTTTGTAATTCATATTAAATTATAGACTTAGTATTTTGACATTATAAACATCTAATTTGAACCAGTGCTGCATTCAACATACCAGGTGACACACAAAAATCAATGTGTTTTTTAATATTTACTTTTAAGTTAAGAAATTAAATAACATATAATACTAAAACTTGAATTATAATCTACAGTCTGATACCAAACTTATTGAAATAAATTCATGAAATAGTAGTTCAATAAAATTTTGAATACGAGTCCACAAACGCAATGACATGGCTTTTGAACCATGACCCGTCTGGAGAATATAATATATTCAACCTTTGCATAGTTATTCAGTGTTTGCATCAGAAATCAATTTTAAGTGCTCTTGAAACTTATCATGATATTCAACATTTCCATCACATACAAATTGTAGCCCCCCAGTGGCATGGTGGTATGTCTGCGGACTTACAGCGCTAAAAACCGGGTTTCGATACCCGTGGTGGGCAGAGCACAGATAGCCCTTTGTGCTTAATTACAAACAAACAAATTTTAAGATCATGAATTGGAAGTGTTTGTAATCTTATTAATGTTCTTCCAATTCACAATAGAACTATATGGTAGAAAATATTAAATAAATTAAGTTTTATAAATGGACAGAGCTTTAACAAAATAAATACAAGTGAAAATAAATAATATGTTTACAGATGAAACATATGTTGTATTCACAGGTTTTTGATTCATTATCGATTTAAGTGTTTTTATGAGTTGGGGCATTTTAAGTTATGTTTTAGATTCCTGTAAAAACTGAAAAAGATAAGGGGTGCAAGTAGTGACACAAAACATGTGATTCATGAGCAAAGAGAAATTATTTTGAATCATTTTCATATGTTGCTAAAAGGATTACAATCAAAGAAATTATGCTGATTTGAAGATTTTCATCAAATATAGAATAAAACCTTTGAGTGTATTATTCTTGATTTGCAGTTGTAAATCATCCTGTAAAAATAGTTCCATTCATTTAAAAACATTTGATCTATCCTGAATGTATTTTCATGAGATAATATTAGTGTATAAAAAGTGTATAAAATATGAACAAGAAACAACCAAAACAGTGGTTTGACATTTAACACTTTTATCTGTGATCATATATTCAAATTATTCTTATTGAGCAGCACATTACTTTTCTACAACTTGTGGAGTGCCAACTTTAAATACAATTAAAATAAAACTTTTTCAGAAGTCTAATGGTCATTTATTAACTCCCTTCACACAAATACTTTTAAAATTAAAAATTAACAATGCATGAATATTATGTACATTTGAAAAGCATTAGTTTTGGACAATGTTACTGGCAGTAACCAAGCTTAACTGCATTTCAAAAACAAATCTTTCAAAATTACTATCAGATAGAAATAAAAAATATACTTATGGTAAGTACATGTGATATTTAATTGAGTAACTGTTGCTAAGTCCACTCTTTTTATTATCATAATATATTAATTTCTAATTAGGTGTACAAAAGAATTTTATTCTTTTGAGCCTTTTGGTTATTTAGGAACAAGTAAATATACAAAAGTTAATATTTTCCTACACTGAAAATGTATTTATGATAGATACTTACCTCTCTCCTCACAAATAGCTTTTCTTGACTAATACTGCCCTCTATAGGTACAAATTTTTGCTTGCCACTAGCCTTGATACTCTCACCTACCCTTACGTGTATTCATTTGAGACATATGCATGCTATCAAGCAAATGATCATGCAGCAACCCTCAAACAATAGGAGTATGACATAACTCCTATTGTAACTAGTGTCTTCTCTTCCATGCAGCCCGTAATCACTTCGAGAAGGGCAGTACATTTTAAGACCTACATTGGAAGTGGGGAGGTCAGGTGGGTAATGTGAGAGGAGGTAAGTATCTAATGGAAGTACATTTTCAGAGAAGAAGAATGTTAACTTCCAACCTCCACTCAGAAATAGCTAGAATCCCACATAGAGTTGACAGAGGGTCAGGTGAGAAGATGATCCCCTTTTACAAAGAGCCTAAAGGAAGACCATGGGGTGTGCGAATAAATGGAAGGTAACACATCTGTGGGAGACTGTACCACTTCTGTGTAAGGTATACTCTTCACCCATGTGAAAAATGTGTTGCAATAAGGACAGAATCAAAGGAGGAATCCCAGTAAATTAAGTAAATGAAATTAAGTGATCCCTGGTGTAGAGTGCCTAGGGTGCATTAGACAGTAAATGGGAGATCTACCTCAATTAACACCAGTCAAACCGGGATAGGGATATCCGGCCCACAGTAGGAGGAGAGGCATCTACCTTTCACCTCAGATACAGGAACTGGTAGGGAAGATGAGCCTCCATACCAAGAATCTGCAACATCATGTGTGCACATCCAACACAATCATCACCATATCTGCTGAGAACTGACATCCGGAGGACAATATAAGAGAGGGTGCCTCAGCCGGACGAGTGAACTGTATGCTGGTGAAATGCATCGTCCATCACTTGGCAGCATCTGGAATTGTACATAAGATTCACAGTAGGATGAGCGTTAATGTCATCTACACTGGCAGAGCACCACTGCCCTACTCTCAACTGAATAGGAGTGAGCACACTCGGAAGGAAGCCTCTATGGCGGCAAGGACTCCCATACTCCACTAGAAGAAGGAGGGAAACAGCAAGATGTATTGTTGTAACTTGATAAAAAGTGCCTTATTAGTTATAGTGCTAGTCGGTTAGCCCTTTAGATTAGTTGGTAGAGTGCTCGACTGGTGTGTGAGAGAGAGATCTCCTGTACATTTTACTCAGATGGTGAAACAATTTGCTACTTTTTAGACATTTCTTACCTCAGAAGGTGAAAATTTCATTGTTATCAAAGGAAAAGCCTGTTTATTTGACTCAGATGGTCAAAGAGTTTGCTACTTTTTAGACATTTCTTACCTCAGAAGGTGAACATTTCTTTGTTATTGTTGGAGAAGTCTGTTTATTTAACTCAGATGGTGACAGAAGCTGGTTCTTTTTAGCTTGAACATCCTTGAGTTCAGCAATTACACGTTGTTCACGTAACATTCGTTCCTGTTTTCTATGTCCTTCTTGTTTGAGAAGGTATTTGTGCCACTGTTGTTGAAGCCATGTGTTGTCCTTTGGGATTGGAGACCTAAAATAAAAATGAAACAAGGGATATACCATTTTTTAAAAATAACTCACCAAACTGTTAGTTGCTAAGGGTTATACAGATTTATATTATAAGTTTTTGGTCGGTAAAGATAATATAATTTTACATAACAAAGCAATAAAAGTATGCCATAAGCAAACAGTGGAATAAAAAATGTTTTCAGATCTTTGAATGAAATATACTTATTTCTGGCACATAGTAATTTTAAACTTAAAGTGTAATATGAAGTAAAGAACATTTTCAAGCTTGAGTTCACAGAAAGTCACTTATGGCACACAAGTCAATGTTACATGAAGAGTAGACAACTACATATTGCAGAAGGCAGAAAGGGTTATGAAGACATTTTTTGGGACTGGATCATTATTTATTAGCAATATTTATGATCTTTAAAAAATCAAATATATTATGATACACATAGTTAAGAATCAAGTAATCAGCACTTGCCTGCTTGGTCCAAGACTACTGAGTGAACAATCTGGGGAACTGTCATATGGTTTATCCATGGTTCTAGCTTCAGATGGTAGAATGTTTGGAGAACTATAAAATGAGCTTTGAGAGAAAGGCTCACTAGAATTCGTCAAATAATCTCTAGATGGCAGAATACATGCATTTTCCAAAATCACTGAAGGATAAGTTTGTGCAGTCTTATTTGCATATGTACTGTAAAGCTTTTCTTCTTTCTCACTGGAAAAACAGCACTGGCTTTCCTCTGTATTTGATAGATTCTGTTTATCTGTGTATGTAGGACTAGTCAAAGCTGAAGAAAAAGAAATGTAGCTTTCAGGTTGGACACTTTTAAGAGGTTGCTGATCTGGAAAACATTCAGTTTCTTGAATCAGATTTCTCATTAGTTCATCCAATTCAGCCTGTTGCAATGCTGAGATTGATTCACTTTGCTTTTCTTCTTTCTCAATTCTAGCCTGTGGTCTGTGGATTTCAGCTTCTAATGTGAAAGTATTACAATCATTGCAAGTAACTCTTGAAATTTTACCAAAATAATTGTCCTTGGTCTGTCAAAAGCTTTGAATATATTTCTGTTCATTACTCAGACAAATGAGATATAGTATGTATAATTAAGATTATTTACTTATAAACATGCACTGGTTAACAAAATTTTATAATTATAAAAACTGAATTACAAGAGAAGAATTAAAATCACAACAGACTAAGTGAATAGTATTCAATTCAATAACTGATGGCAAATGATAATGTGATGTGCATAAACGTTTTTAAAACTTCCTATTCTGCCTGGTACTTAGTGGTGAAAATTATGAAATTCATATACATATTATAAGAATAACTCAGGGCTTGAACCTTGCAAAAAAAAACAGTTTTGAATGTAACTTTACACTGTGAAAGTTAACTTATATGAACATTTTTCTTTTATTTCATGAGAGAAGTGATACCTCCAATAGTGAGTGCAGATAGGCTTTAATGATATCAGGCCTATTTTGTTATTCTTAATATGATGATGTATTCCATGGACTACCCATCTGGAAGTCTCTCTCTTCAGATAACACACTGCTTAGAAAAAAAACTAATGTATATGTGCTATGAGTCTGTGCAAATTAATTAATAGAGTACTCAACAGACAAGTAAATCAGTAATTTTAAGCTCAAACCCTGATAATAACAAAGGTTTGTCATCCTTATTTATTGAATATTGCAGCTGTATAGTGATCACCTAAACATTACACAACATACAGCAGTCATCTGTGTTTTTTAGTTCAAAGTTATCATTTTTATATATATAATAACTTCAGTAGGGGAGATATTAGGATGGTTAAGAAGATGGTAATGTTATTCCACTTTGACATCTCACTTGAAGGAGCAGTTGAAGAAAACTGAAAACTTAAATTGTAATTCCCTTGAAGGTAGAAATCATTGCCAATTTTTACATACATTGATTTATTGAAAGAAAATGTATGGAAGTTTCCAATAAGTTTTGTTCATTTGTAGTTAAGCACAAAGCAACACAATGGGCTATCTGTGCTCTGCCCACCACGGGTATCAAAACCAAGTTTCTAGTGTTGTAAGTCTGCAGACATATCCTTGTGCCATTGGGGGCTTTCCTATAAGTTGTGAAGATCTCGACAAGAACATACTTTGAGCAGTTAGAAAGAATATAACTTTAAATATAATGTAGAGAGTGGAGTAATGTTTGCTGTGAAAATGCTGTCAAAAACATACACTTCAGGAACCAAGAGGGCTGAGTTTAAGATCCACTCTACCATCAAAATTAGATGTTGAGAATAGGTTAAAGCTATGATTATAAGTGACCCAAAATTATAAACAGTGTTGAGCACTTGGAAAGTGAGGTTAATTAAATGAGAAGATGTGAAAAGATTGCTAACAGATATTTTCCAAAGTTTGCGGGAGTTTCCTCATAAACTAAAGATGTTAGAACAAATTAATACAAAAGTTCCACCAACTGTAAAGTTGTGTGAGTTTATTATAAGAAGATAAAATCATGCTGAGTGAAAATCCACAAGAAAAATCATTATCCACTTGGTAATGTCATTATCAGTGGAATGAACAAGATATGTTTGATAATAAACTTGTATTTTGTGAAACATTAGAGCATTCGTAACCACAAATAAAAGGACCATTTAATAGGCCAATTTAAGTGACACTTGTCGCAAAACCATAAAAATAAATTTCTAGGAGACAGGTTTAAGGGGGAAGTTAAATTGAAATATCAACAGATCTGAGTGCTTAGGGATCCAGCAGTAACACTGAATTACAAAGTGGGCATACAAATGGCAGACATATATCAGTAATAATGCTACAAAAGGTTATTTGATAGCCTTCTTAGCATATATGGACATAAAAGAATTCATTAGTATGCAAGATATTTTTCTTTTGTAATTTTACACAGACTTATAAAAAAACAGACTAATAATTTGATGAGTCTAGTATATAATTGAGTTATATAAATGCAGAGATGTAGTCATGCCACATTTATTTTGGAAAACAATGGACAAAAGCATGGCTTTTTTCTGGTTTTCAAAGGGATATGTTAATAGCTCCTCATCTAAAAGGGGTGTTGTTATCAAAAACTGCCATAAGAATCTATAACTAGTGACAAATGAAAGGGACTATATATCCCACTCAGAAAAACTATGGCCACCAACAATTATGACATGCTGATAAAAAAAAAAGATGACTATTGAACAGACTAATAAAGGTGTGGTCTTTTCTAAAATGATAATTCTACTATACATTGTGCTTATTTTGTTCAAAATTGGTTTAAAGAGAATGAGAGTGACTTCTTGGTGTGTACAATTATTGGATTTCAATTAAACGAGTAATAAAAAAAAGATTTTGCAAAAAAATTAAGTATGGTGTAGGGATGGCATTGCCAAAAAATTGCAAAAACAAAGTTTGGATGAATACACAAAACCATACAAAAATCAGTACATAAGTATCCAAATCTTTCCAAGAATAACTTTTATCTATAACTAAATGTTGAAATCCTGTCAGTTGCATGAATTCAGGTTTGAATAAAAGCATTTAAACTGAATAGTGCTATACAGTTTTACAGTGGATACTAACCATATGCTTGTAAGACTGACTCAGTATTTACTTACTACTTATGGATGCATTTTTGTATGGTTTTGTGTATTCATATCTATCTTGTTTCTGTACCTTTTGGCATTGCCATCCCTACATCATACTTAATTTTCGCAAACATGTTTTTATTACATGTTTCCTCTCTTTTTTTTAAACAATTTCATAGAAGTAGGTTGATAAGTAAACATTTGTTTTATTTTTATAGTTCAATGGTAATATATCAGTTTCTCTAGCTTTGAGGGCCAGTGAAACAGGAATGGCTCCTCCAGGACAATACAAGTACCCTGGAGTGCTGGACCAACATTAAGGGGATATTTACAGAGCCCACATCTTCCAGCTTCACCCCAACTCACTGCATATGTTAGAGTAATGTTGATTAACCTTATCACCCTGGGTACCCTTTACTGCACATGACACAAGGTTTTAGTGTCTTACATTCAAAATTTTATTAAAC
>NW_013666290.1:41309-59239 GCF_000517525.1 Limulus polyphemus
ACCAACGAATAGTGGGATTGACCGTCACATTATAACGCCCCCACGGCTGAAAGGGCGAGCATGTTTGGTGGGATGCGGATTCGAACCCGCGACCCTCAGATTGTGAGTCGAGCGCCTTATCCACCTGGCCATGCCGGGCCTCCACTAGTGGGACCCACGTGACCCATTTTTTCTTAGCATGTCATCATCCCTATTTTATTCACCACCCCTCAAAAAAGTATGAAATTAAGCGTAAAATACTCTCTATAAAATCGTTATTGCTCAAACAAACCATAATTGAAGAAAAAAGAAGGATTAACACTTTGGCTCTTTAGCTAGTTTCCAGTTCTCCACTTTAGCAACATTTTCCCATGATACTGGGAGTCTCAAAACCTGTGAAACACTCGATAATGGTGCTCAAATAAGGCTACAACTCAACTTTAGCAGTTATTTTTAAGCATCATAGAGTAACAGATTGAATGCAATGGCCATTTTTTTCTCAGCCAATCCCTACATACTAAGCACTGTCATGCTTAGTGATTACATGAGGATCTTTGGTATGAATTTGAATGTCACATTCACCCCCATTCTGCCAACATCTATGAATCAGTTATGGTCTACATTTCTCAACGAATGGGAGGTACAGTTGAATACACACTTCTTCAGCATCTTGTGGAGTCTAAATCATGATAAGCCTAAGCCATTATTACATTCAAAAGTGGTTTATCTCATTAGTAACTGGGGACCCAAATAAAGTGTATTAAAAATGTGACAGTACATGCATGTAGTTTCTACCAATATCATATTATCAGATATGAAAATAGAAAGTAGGAACCACTGATTGAAATATTGATGTAGAAACAATAACAAGGGTTTTTGATGTAGAAAGAAATTGTTTCCTAATTATTACATTACACAAATAAGCTAGACATCAGCAGTCTATATTATTGTTTAGTTTTTGATATAATCAGAATTAAAAGCAGATGATTGTAGGAAGTTTTGTTAATAATTCATTGATGTTGAGAATATTGAACATCACATACAATATATTGATGTCGAGAATATAGAAGGTTGGCAGACAATTAGGTAATATAGATATAAATAGCGTAAGATGAGTGGGAAGCAGCAGACAGATAATAGCAAAAGAGAATAAAGTTGGTGTGAAGTTAACTACCATAAAAGTGATAGGCTTAATGATTGACATGTTAGAGTGAAACTAACAGTAGAAAAAAAGATAATAAAAATAATTATATTCCATCAAAGCATGATTCTAAAGTAATTGAATCAGCCTGAGTGAAATTTGAAAAGGAACAGAGGATCTTCAAAAGAGAGAAGACCAAACGATTACCGTAACTTGTGCCACAATTGTAAGTGAATCACACAGAATACTAGTGCGATAGAAATAGAGAAGATAGGTCGGCTTGTCAGCTGAAATTCTAAAGTAACTGAATAGGCCTAATGGATATTTGACAAGAAGGAGAGAACTACATATACAGTATTTATAATATGCCCATAATATCTATGGTGTTCAAGGATTTATTGAACATATGTTAACTTGTTCTGAATATATGTATTATTTTGAAAACAAGTGAAGTGCATGCTGTTTATTCATCATTGAATTTATTGCTAACAAGTCACAGACACCTACTGTAGAAGAACCCTAAGCCCAACAACAACATACTATATATTATACTATTAAGAAATATAACTAAAAGCCTTTTTATTTTGACAATTGGCAAAGAACAAATTTTTAAATTCCAACAATAAGATATGTTAATAAACAAAATCTGTTTGAAAAAATTACAGTGAACTCTTGGGAAGTTCACTGAAATAATCACATTAAAGTCTTACCCACAATACTAACAGAAGGTTGATTAGTATGCCCATTAATCAATCCAGGTGTCTGTGACTGACTACCATCACGTACTGGAGAACAAGATCCATGAAAACCTGAAGATGAAGAAATTCCAGAGTCCCTACTCACAGCCTGACTCCCATTTGGTTGACCATACCCCTCATGTTTGGTATTCTCATGCTTCTTTGACACATTCTTTACTGCTGAATTTTTCCTAATGGTTGCATAAAGACTGCCATCCAGGGGCCCTTGAGTGTGATGCACTGTTAAAAGAGTTTTTATCATATGATTTCAAGTACTGTACCACATACACTGCAGGCTTATGTTCATTTATTGACATTTATGTAGAATGAAATGTATACTGGGGATCCTGATTACAATATATTACTACTACTACTAGGTAAGTTGTTGAAGGATATGAATCTTATGTCTACGGACTCATGAACACCAAAGCATTTATGTATATATATTAATATATCTTTTTCTTGGATTGAATAAAAGATGAAATATTACGGGAAAGGTAGTAAGATGAAAAAAACTAGATACATGAGCACCAGTATTATCACACAATTTTAAAATATCTGAAAAAAAAGTAATTTGGAATAATTACTACTGTACCTGCTATATCTTATAAACAACAGTCCAAACGATGAAAAAGTTAAATTTTACAGAAAGAAATTTCTAGAGTTGATTTGCACATTTCTTATGTTAAACTTGGTATTAACAAGTCACTTTCCACTGTAAAGATTTTTTAATTATCTTGTAATTCAATTAAATTTTTAATAAATAATGATAAATAAACTTAGTATTCCAAGAATGTTTTTACTAAAATATTTTAATAAATAAGCCATAAACCAATCAATATGAAAATATGTGATGTATTAACTTGTTTTTTGTCACAATTTCTAACTTATTTATGAAATATAGAAATATATTGAAGTTTCCAACATATACACCAACTTTCTCAAAGGGTCAAAAACTCACTTGAAGAGCAGAACATTGGTATGTAAAGTCAAAAATTATCATCTAAGATGTGAAAATCTGAAACCAAATGGGATTTGAACCACAAACTAGTAGCTTAATGTTAATGTATCTGCCCATTAAGCAGTCGGGAGTTTGAATACCAGGTGTTTTAAAATTTATCCAATTTGAAAGCTTTTCATCAATCATTATTGAAGTAACATAGAGATTTACTAATAGTTGAATTTCTTTTCTTTTAAAAGTGAATTTTTAAACTATTTTTTACTATTAATTACTAAATTCAAGGATAATAATTTCTTATAGATTTCTTTACAGCTATATTTTTATTGCCTTTCTCAACCACAGATTTCCCAAGAGTCATCTTGATTATATTTTACCAAATTAAAAAGTTAAATAATATGTTTCTAGTTTACTTTAACAACTCAGTTTCTTTTTGTTGTTTTTTTTTTCAGAGCATTTTTGCATTTAGGCATTCCATGTCAAAATCTTCATGAGAACATAAGGAATTCCATCTATTTAGACAGTTTATATACTTACCCTCTACTGCATTTGGGGATTCCATGTTAAAGTTTTCATGAGAACATAAGGAATTCCATCTATTTAGACAGTTTATATACTTACCCTCTGCTGCATTTGGGGATTCCATGTTAAAGTTTTCATAAGAATCCCATCTGACTATGGAATCAGAGAAATTTGATGCAGTCATTGGTTTGTGAACAGAACCATTTCCTAGAAAATACCATTTTTAAGTCACGATAACCACAAAAATAGTAATTTTATTTTTTATAATGAAAGTATTTTGAGACAATGACTACATATGTGATACAAAAAGAAACTACTTATAAAAGTCATAAGTCAAAAAGAGATTAAATGTGATGACACATTAATAATTCACACATCAAACATACAATATAATAAATGAAAATTGTAAATATTGTGTTATGTTAAAAATCAATGCAATCATGAATAAAACATAAGGATGATGTGGTCTGAAACACTAGAGAAGTTTCATCAGTACAAAAAATATGATATTTCGTTTGGTTCAATATTTTGAATTTTTTTAAAATCAATTATTACCTTTTACAGGATCTGAGAGCAGCTTCTAAAAATTTTGTCTTCTAGAACCAGGGAAATTTATTTCAGTTTTGGGTTATAGACTGATTTTTTTAAGCCATGTTTTATAATTATCTTTGGAGAACATTTATTTGAAATTTTAAAAGTTAATTTACTTTTTATTGGGATAAATTCTAAGAAATCATGAGTTAAAGCAAAGGAGAATATGTTATAATGTAACAACCATACTACATCTGTTACATCCAGTGGTGATGAAGCCTTTTGCCCATTACCCAGATTCATCAGACCAGCTAGGTATACAACAGTTATAGGATTTGGCTAAGTGCTAAATATATTATCAATTTTCATGAACAACAACTTTTGAATTTTTACACTTAAATGACCTTTAAACTCTCTAATTTTAATCATAAAATAAAAGTTATGTTACATGAAAATGCAAACAATTAAGGCAATAAAATAAGGTATTTTAGCTTCAGAATGAACTTAGATGATTATAATGTGTAGTCATTTCTCTCACTTTTTTTAAATAAAACAATGTACCTTTGAAGTCATCAGGGTGAAAGGAAAACTGTAGTTCCACCTTCCCATCACTTGGAAACCTGAAATCTAATTGTATTGTTCATTAGTAATATTTACTGAAGTACACTATTTGAAAGTTTAAGTGAAAAGATGCATGATGGGCTATTTGAGCTGTGCCTACAACAGGGACTGAACCTCTTCCTAATTTTAACATAAGACATCAAACTCAGCTACCAGAGGGCTGAAGTACACCAAAGATCACCAAACAAAATTACAGTCAGATCAAGCATTTGCCTTCCCCTTTTGTAAATAATTACAGGAATGAGCTAAGTACTTTTTTAATAAATAACTTTAATTTTGTAATTGAATATGGTTTTCCTTAATTCTAAGCAGAAATAGTTTAGATTCTCAGAATACCCATTTTCATATAGAGAAAATTATCTTATGCTTTAAAATGATAATACTCTATTTTTTCTTTGCTTTTTCTTAGACACAGAAAAACTGTTCATCAATTACCGGAGATGGCATCATCCAGCTCATTCTTTAAAAATACCACATGTTTCTGGTCCAATGTCCATGTGTGAAACTGGACCCTGAACACTGTAGATCTATCAGATGGCTTCTGTTGTCTGTGATAACACTTAATGAAAATGTCACCACAGAGTGGTAGACACGGATTTATTGTGATGAGAACTTTTCGAGTCTGTTCTGTGGCAATGCTGGATAAAAAAAAAGCACAGAGAAGTAAGACCTGAATAGTTCTGGTACATTAATTTTACTCAACTACATGTAGTGTATTTGTCCTTTGCACGATTTCATAAGCAAGCATTACAGTTCTAAAAAAGATTTTCCACAAACCTGCCTTTTGTAATTTGTCTTTTCAGATGCTTTCAAAATAAGCATTAAATTTCTCTATTATTCTTGAAGTAAAAAAAACAAACTTAATGTTACTTTAGTTTATAACAGTGACTTTATTAGCAAAAACATCTCAACATACTTTTTATTATGATAACCAAAATTTACTACAAGAATAATCAATTATGAAACATGAATGTACTTGTAAAATGACAAGCTATGTGTATATATATATATACAGTAGGTTGAGTGCATTATAGAGAAACAATTCCAAATATAAAATCAACAAGTCACAGAGGACTGACATTTTGATATTGTTTGGTGTTTCATAGGTACTGTAATACCACTAAAAATTGATTGCTTTTAGGAAAGGTACATAACAGCTCTTTCCAACACACAATACTCAACACTCAGATTATAAAGATGTTTTCAGACTGTGGACTTAGAATTCCCAAGATGGGGATATAACCTGTACTTTATGGTACTAGAAAACAAAGGAATAAGGATCAACTTAGGATACCAGAACCATCTAGAAAGAGACCCACAATAAACTGTACCCTAGCTGTGGAAAGCCAAGTTTTGTATCTTGTGACAGGTGAGAAACCAGGAACACAAAAGTCAGTGGAAAAAATCATTCACATGCCCTACATAACAGTACACATCATAATCAAGAGGGCTATGGCTTAAAAAACAGCATAAGTTATTTCCAAAACATATTTGTTCAACTATCACATACTTCAAGCAGCCAGAGAATGAAATGGGTATTCATGCTATTTCATATGAATACATACTGAGCAAGTTGCAGAATACAGCACCTATGGATTTCTGTGTATACTGATCATTGAAATGGGCACTGAGAAACCGTCATCCTTGTACATTAGATGGATTATGGAAATCAGCAGAGAGCTGTATTTTTGATATGACAGCCTTATGATGAAGCTTTTTGCAATGGAAACTACACTGCAAGGATATTGTCAAGATGCATAGCCATCAGACAGAACATGAGTGGACATAGCTTGGGCTGTAATAATGTGGTGAGACTACAAAATCATCTTAATATAACATACTAATCTTCTGTATATCAGTCACATCATTTCACAATTATATCTACTGCGTAAAGAACAGTTTACTTACTGCACTTCAGACGTGTACACTAACTTCATTCTTTGATAGATCTTCACAAATGGTCGATAACCTATACGTAAACAAAATCAAGTATAAGAAATACTTATTATACAATAATCAGTATGATACATTTCTAGAGCTTTATTTTGTAAAACTCGTATAAATATCTACAAAAAAATTTACACAACCATTTGAATAAAAATGAGAAAACTTTGAACTGACCTAAATAACTTTCAAACATAAAAAAATTATCTTTAATCTGCAATAGTTAATATGGTGGAGTAATCACTTAATTAATAGAATAAGTGTCATTGCTTGAACTTGCTCAAATTCAAAAATATTTTTTATATGGAATATATAAAAAGTTATGAAGGTTATCAGATAAAAAAAGACCTAATATTTTTCCTACTTAAATAAAAGATACAAAATAATATTTCAAAACTTTAGTCAACACAACTTACCTTATAAAAAAAAACCTGTTATTTGATTAACAATGATCTCTAAAAAAAAAGCTTTCTTTCCTATGGTCTGGTTTAATTTTTGAAAATACACTACAGTACCTGTGAAAATTCTTGTTATAAATAATAGACATGCAACATTAAGGAGTTAAAGTGAACCTGAGGTTTTCTGGATATTTCATGTACTAACTTACTAATGTAGAAAATACCTCATATTATTAATTAGGTCCCATAGACTTCAGATGCTCTCAATAATGAAATAGTTAGTATAGGGTTTTTTGCACTTTTTGAATGATTTTGACATAACATTGCTCTTGATCTTCCAGCAGCTAAACGTGTCAAAACTGATAGATCACAAATGTATTTCATTAAGTGGTTTCATTTTAAAATGAATCTGTGAAACCTCCTATAAGATGCTGTTATGCTTTTGGACTACACATAAGATTTTTTGGGAAAGAAAAAAAAAGTAGGCGCATAATACTGCTCATCAGGAAAAGTTGCCAAGTGGAGTAGAATTTACATGCATATAAAAAAAGGGGGGGTTAATTTTTTACATCACTGACAATAATCTTCCAAATAAGATCTATAAACCAAAGGTATTAGAAAAAGCACTAAAGCTGGAAACAATACTTTATAATTAATCATGACATCTGCAAATAATCCTTAATGTATGCCTTGTCAAATGTAAAGGTGAAAATCATAGATTTCTATATTCATACATATGAGTCTGTTCCATCAACTATATCAAATGTTTAGAGGTCAACCTTATTTACAAAATACATTCAAGTCTTCCAAAGAGTTCAAACCACAGCTTTAACAAAGTTTCAGGTTTAATCAAAAACATATTAGTTAATCTTTAAGTTTTTCAGTTCTTTTAGCTATAGACAATTACATGTAATTCAAATAACAACTGATTGATCAAACTTCCTAACACACAGCTTTATCATAGACTAGCCTCGTTACAAACCTATACAAAAAGAAAATAAATAATGTTTCCTAAAATTACCAATACAATTTTAATAAACTTGACTGAAATGTTTAGATGTGACAGAATATTTCAATCTGAGTGAAAGCTTGTTGAAAGTGGCAAACTGCGAGTCACTTTTTGATTTCTATTTACCATTTTTTTATAAATATTGTTGAACTGCTTTAGCATTACTTAAAAATGTGTCTACTAGACAATTCTTTTTAGATACTTATAAATCAGAAAGCCTTATTGTTCTAATGCTACTGCATAGTTTTGAGGTATTCAAGCAAATTATATTAGACAAGTTTAAAGCTATCACAAAATGCTGCTTCTACAAATGTTATGCAGAGAATAAATCAAACATGGACAACAAAGGGACACAAGTTAACAAATAAACAAATCTTTATTTACAAGTTTTGTGTTTATTACCAAATGGTTGGCTTTTGTATCTTTCTTGACTTTAACTGACTGCTGGGGTAAAGAGGAGACTTTACAAATACACCCACACAGGACAAGGTCAGCAAGAATCAAGAACCAGAACTGTGTAGATACCCAACTTTTATTGTCATGCAGAAGTCTTAGTGTGGTATCCCATGTTCAATAGGTTGAATACTTCAATTACTAGTTGATTACATTCTTAGAAGTCCACAAACAAATGCATATATGCTAGCTTGAGAGATAAATTGCAGAATGTAACCTTTACCTATGTAAAAGGATCAGTAAATATTTACAATCTTTAGATGCCCAGGGAACATGACTGTAATAGCTACATTCAGAACTAGATAAAATTTCAGATTAATTATCTGAAGATACATGAATAAAGACATATTCTGTACTTTACAGAAGAGTGAAATTAGTAGCTGTTTCAGCTATGACAGTTTTATGTGGTCATATGGCAAAAATAACTTAACTTATTCTGATACAGTAGACTCTCAACATTAAGGACACCCTTCCAACTGCATCCAAATACCCTCTATAAGAAGGTGCACTTAATATAAAAAATGAGCCACACAAAGCTCGATTCCACAGTGACCGTACTAAATTTCTAAATTTTAAGGCCCCTCATTTTGTTGGATGTTTACAGGACATGGGTGTTCTTGAATTGCACATTGCCATGGCATAGAGCATTGTCAACAAGAGGTCTCAGGGGATAGATTTGATGTGCTCTTTTTTCTTTATTATTGATCACAAAGTTTTAAAGTATTTCTATTCAGAGTTTGAACTGCTAAATATTTCACATTTTAATGTCAACAACTAAAGTAGAAATCTGCTGAAAATAAAGCAACAAATCACTGCTTGTGTCAATACACTGTTTACATGACACCGTAATACGATACTCTCGAGAGCAACATAGCACACACAGAGAAATAACCCGACTTGACCCCTGCTCTGAGAACACAATGTGGAGTTTATCAGCTTATGTATCCTACTATGTTTCTCCAGAGTAATAAGACTGCACTTTGAATCTGTGAAAATATTTATTACAGTATACGGTTCAGAGCTGATCCAATGAACATCACAATTGTTTGAATATTGATCATCCTTCTTGGATGTTTGGAATTTAGCGGTATACCATACAGGCATACTAAGATAACTGCCCACTTTATCGAGTGCCCTTATAGAGAACAAGACTAAACACACTGCCCTTAATCTGGAATATCAAGGTGCCCGTTATTGCAAGATTTATTTTGGTTACACATAGTAGGAAAGAGACTGAAAAGGTTTGCCACTAATAGC
Source organism: Limulus polyphemus (assembly GCF_000517525.1). Taxonomy (NCBI): domain Eukaryota; kingdom Metazoa; phylum Arthropoda; class Merostomata; order Xiphosura; family Limulidae; genus Limulus; species Limulus polyphemus. The sequence goes on from NW_013666290.1 coordinate 50,860, forward strand.
TCGGTTTCTCATTAATTGAAATTCTACTGTACATTATTTTTAGCTACTTTCAGAAATAATATTTGTGCTAATAAGAACTTCAAAGAATACTTTCCAGAGTTTTTGTAATCACTCTCCTTCTCAAAAGTGAAGAGCAGAAACTTTAATTAAATACATGACTTACAGCAAGTTGTGACTTTCTTATCAAAATGCAGTAAGGCATCTGTTTACTCATAAAAGCAACTAGTTTTGATAATTTCCTCATTTTAACTCACCTTTTGATTCCAAGCTTGGTATTCCATATATTATAATGTTGTGAAGGTAGACTGTATCCTTGTTTGTTCTAATCATTGAAGTTAACAGTCCTGAAAAGTACTGGACATACCTAGAAAATCAGTAAAGGTTCTCAGTATATTTCCACTTTGATTAGATTAACTATGAATAATCTAAATGTTTTTTAAAAAACTTTTTCATTTAAACAATTCAGAGGACATGTTTGTCAAATGATGGTAAGTACAAATAAAATAAAGCTATTTTCTATAAAGCTACAACTAGTCAGGGGCAGCACTGAAGTAAAATGAAAAAGAAACATTGATAATGAAAAAAAGCCAATAAAGTTTGAAGTGACCATGTAATTTGAGGTGTAACAAAAATGGCCAAACTAACAGCAGGTAATAATGCCTGTTGGGAAGACAGATGTTGGAATGCCACTGAAAAATTGTTCCCAGCTTTAATTTTATTTGCGCTTAAGAATTAATCTTTTTTTGTGACACAAGAACAATGTGATGGTCAGGTAGCTTGAGTAGGTTAAAAATCATAAAAATACTATGTAACAAGTTAACTTTTCAGCCCTCAGTTGATAAGGGACCCTTACTTATATCTTACTGGATGAGAGATCACCAAATCCCACAAAGTGTAAGTGTTGCAATACTAAACAGTATGAAACTGCTTTAAGTTGAATTTGTATTTTGACAAACGTACTAAATGATACAATTATCTAAGAAATACTATAATTTTTCATGAAAATTTAACGCCTGAGGCCTGAAAATATAAAACTTAATCGACATGTGTTTATTCATATATAGCAGAGTGATCTTAAATATTTTGCTGCTATATTACATCCAACAATCTCTGAACAAATGAAATGATTGTTACTCTTTGAAGTGAATATATAACTATGATACCACTTAGCTAAGCCTATGTAGCACATGGTTATAAAACATCACTAAACCTCGGTAGCACATAGCCATGAAACATCACTAAATCTCTGTAGCATATGGCTATGATGTATAATTCTATTTGGATGGGCTTCTCTCCGGGAATTACTTTAATGAACGTTATTTTCAATGATCCCTGTGTACCCTAGTCTTTTTACTATATCATATATTCTGACTGCCCATTTTCTAATGATATATGATGTTCAATAGTTTAACCCAATGCTCTCAAAAATATGAAAACTTACTGTTCTAGAAATGTATGTTTTGTTCTTTCAGTCATGTCAAAGGCTATAGAGGTTTTAACAGTACAGCTGCCTTAGTTATTATATACTAAAATAATGAAAACATTTCATCTTACCTTTTTTGTGAAGGATGCATTCTCTCAGAGAACTTATCATCATACAGCCTTTTCATAGCAAACCTGTCTAAAGCTTGTTCAGCACTGTTCACAGAAAAGTTATTGCCACAATATAACTGAATATTTGACAGCAGTTATTACCACAATAACAAACAAAAAATTAACTTTCATTTTTGGAATTGATATTTTCTTTCTTTGCCTTCCCAACTTTTCAAATTGTCATGTTCTGATTCAATTTAACTACTTAAATGTCTTTGTATAGAATAAGTCACTTGTAGATTTAAACAAAAACAAATGGTACATTTAGTACAATATGAAAATAATTTACTTTAAAAATATCAAACAGCTTAGCACCACCAACAATTAAAAAAACAAACATAGAAAAGTTTGGATAAAAATGCTCCTTATTACAAAACACAGTAAAAGATGATCAGTAGAACTGTTTTAATTATAATTAAACCAACTTTAATGGTCTTCATTGCGAGATTTTCTCATTATTTTGGTGACCAAATATTTATAATAAACTTCTGTTCATACATTAAGAACAAATATGAAGTACAATCTATTATTTGATTCACCACTTGTCATTGAGTTATATCAATCTTGGGATAACCACTGCTTATTAGTAACCATGGGTAAGAACAAATAAAAAACAGGAGAGGATACACTCATATAATGACTTATTTATGACAGTTATAATAAGTTACATGTTATAACATACTTACTTTAATAATCTCAATCAAATGACTCTAAAATCTTAATAAATAACGGAGTTGCTAAATACTCAGTCTATTCAAAAAGCTGTTATAAAGTATTATAATGATGTCATAATTCAAATAAATCTTTATTAACAGACAACATTACTTCAAATTCCATACCTCAAGATAAAAATGTATTGTTGTAGAATGTTACTTTATTACAAATGGTAGTTGTGTAAGCACAACAGCTTCAAGACAAATGGTTTTGTTATAATACTTATATGTTGTTTCAAATCACTAAAAAAAGAAACCTACCTTGCATATTTATTACTATGATGCATGTAAGCTGCAATAACAACACCAACTCTTCCTTTGTCACCCTGAAAATATATTTTAATTTTTTATCAATTTTACTCAACTTGTGAATTAGAAAAGAATATAAAAAGGAAAAAATAGATTCTAGATTTAAATATTAGCTAAAAACTTTTATCTTACATTTATCATTTTTGATATAGTGCGAGTTATTAGAAATTAAATCATGATAAGGAATAGATTAACATTTGATCCAAAGAGACTAATTTATCAAACGAGTATCTAACTGAACAAACACGCGTCTAATTTTGAAATGTTGTACTGCTACATATATAATAATTAAGAAACAATGTGCAAATTAATATCTAACTTGTGAATGTAGTGTAGTCACATGTCTAACATACATCTAACTTTAGGATGTATTTTAGCATGAAACCTGATACTTTTTTTTTTGCCTTACCTTGGAGTGTAGCACTATTATGTGCTGAGCATTACTCTTCAGCCACTTATCTAGTACATCACATATTTTGTAAATTTTATCCAATTCTGGTGCTAAATCTGATGGCCAACCACAATCTTCTACCTGAAATAGGTCAACACATATATAATATTATTATTTGTGCTCTAGTATACAAACTTACATTTCTTTAAAGTCACGGAGTTGGACATCCAGCATTTAAAACATAAATTGGTTAGAGCAAGTGATCAAATATTCAAAAAGAAAAAACGGGCAGGGGGGTGTCTATATAAAATTGGGAATACTATTTCAAAAACATCTTACGATAATATCTGATATGCAAACAGTTTGAATTATCGCTTTCATATTTTAAACTAAAGTATTAATTTCATAATTTTTTATTTTATCAAAGCCCAGTGCTGAAAATGAGGCAAACTGGAAAATTTTTAGAACCCTATATTTAAAAAAAAATATAAATTTTCAATGCGACCTAGGCATGTACTGTGGTGACTTGCATAGCTCAATCACTGGAAGTGGTGCCCCTAATGATTGTTTTTTTGTATAAAAGTTTAATTGCTTTGAGTTACGTTTTTATGTTATTGCTTATTCACTTAACTTTATAAGATTCTTGAATTATTGTTTGAACATAAAATTTTTACACAGATATTATGTTGGAGAATAGATTTAAGAGATAGGAAAATGATTTGGAGCTTTCTACTGTAAATTTTGCTCCTATGTCCCAACTTAGCTATCATTGGCACTTCCAAATCCAAAATACCTGATAGGAATTTAGATGGAGACAATCGGCATTAAAATGTTGGTTGCCGAGAAGTGAACATCTGGGGTGCTCGAAGAAAGATTTATCTTCCTTCACCCCACAAGAGGAAATTGTTGTTTACTTAGAGATTAAGCATATTAACTATTGGGAAAGGGCAATCGTTGGACAACGAGAGTATATGATTTTGATGAAAGGGGTAGGTAAGATAGGCATGGTGTGAGGTGAAGGAGGCAAAGTTTATGGCACTTACTTTTTTATGTACTATTTAAACAAAGCAAAGTAAATAATTTCAATGCATTCTGCAGGCTTAAACAAAAAATTACTTTTTGGAGCATAAATACTTAAAAGTGTAAAAATATATATGGAAAATGTTGTGAAATAAAACATTTTCTGAAAACAGTATATTACTTCAGTGATAATATCTCATTGCATTGCCAGATGGCGCTATGCATAATCTTAAGCTTAAGAACTATCTACAGCAGTTACTAACTGCTTCATGCACTTATTAATCAATTTGTTACCTGATTGTTAAGCTTCAGTAGTTCCTGCCTTCTCTCAGATAAATTGATGACCTAATTTGAGGTAAAATAAATAATAATATGAGATTGCATATATAAGGTAACGACAGTGAAGGTATCCAACTTGGGTTTTAATGGAAATGTCTTACAAATATAAATCTGTTACTCTTGAAAACTATCCAGTATAACATTTTATTAAAAAAATACTAAATACAGAAGAAAAAATCACTATCATTTCATAACAACAGAGTTGTATGACTTTGAATGACTTGCCTAACAAAGTAAAAGATTCACAGCACCCATCACTCCAATATCCACCTAATTATGGATAGTTAGTGGTAATTTTGATCTTGCCTTGTAAAAATTAATTTTCACACATAATTATAAGCTTCTCATTGTAGTTCCTCCTCAAACTTTGAATTATCTTATGATATTGTTTCAGCTTCTCTTAGATCCCTGTTCTATATAGCTAAGGGAGCTCTCCTTTGGGTGGGAGGGGAGGGGCTACCCTCACTTTAACCACTGAAGACTATTAGTAACATGTTTACATGTGTTATGGCCATTGAAAAAACATTTTGATGTTTAAATCGAATTACTTTTCTATATCTTATAAGTTAATTATTTCTCATTTTTTTACATTTAATAATACCAGAATAAATTCACTTTGGAACATGAAATAACTGACAACATCGACACCAGATCTCTGTTTAGCCATGACCAGCTTTACCTTGGTCCAAGTATCATTTTCTCCAGGTTAAAGTGTGTAAATTATTCTCAAACTTCAGTAGAACCTTTATGTAAATCTAAATTCTAGTCTCATGAAAACTATTACCAAAATCTCAATACAACTTATTTTTTAATAACCAAACCTTCAATACATTTTATATAATAATAACAATCTCAGTGAAACTCACTTTAGTATACTAATCTCAAATCTTAGTAGAACTCATAAACATCAACATCTTGGGGAACTCACTGTAATATACTGATTCCAAATCTCACTTTAGTATAATAACCCAGAATATAAGTAAAACTCACAATACATAGGGTTGAGTATGTGATATTAAATTGATTTTGAATATGCAAATCAGCAATTTACATGACAACCATAGCTCGTATAAAGTTGAAAACAACGGCATGTAATATAACAACATTTTGAGATTGTTTGCCACTGAAAATTGATTCTTTTGGAAATGGTATGTAACAGCCCTTTCTGATGTAAAATATTCATATACTCAGACCATAAAGATCTGTTCAGAACAGGGATTTAGAATATCAAAGATGGGGACATCCCTTGTACTCAAAGAATTATAGAATGACCTGAGATGCCAGGCCTATCCAGAAAGTGGCCTGCAACAAAATGTATCCCAGCCACAGTAGGCAAATGTAGTAATATGTGAGAATCCAAGAACTCATAAGTCAATGGCAAAAGCATTCCATGTGTTCCAGACAACTGTACTCAACACAATCAAGAAGGATCTCCATCTGGAAATGCAGCAAACGTTGTCTCCATGACATATCCATTCAATATTGCATGCCTCAAGCAGCTAGACAATAAAACTGGTATTCATGCTTTTACATACAAAAATACACCAGTCAAGCCAAACTGTTGGAAAAGAGCATTTGGAAACTGTCATCCTCATACAATTTGATTGGGAAAGCCTGAAGGATGTACTGATGTGCCTTTGTCATGAAAGTGTTTTGCATAAGAAACTATGCTGTAAGGCTAATTTCAAAATGCACAGCCATCAGATAGAACATGACCATACATGGAAACATGGACTTTTTGACATGATGAGGCTTCAAAAATTCCTTTAATATTGTTGCATATATAAGACTATTTAGTTTAAGAGTTATTATTTAGTTTATTTAGTGATTTAATATTTATTTATTATTTCGTTTTCATAACAAGGGTGTTAAAAGTTAATTATTTTAAAAGCGATAGTTATGACAAGTTTTGTAACGTAACTTTGCACGAGTTGTACATTGTGTATGTAGTTTAACTGTTGTACTAGGCCTTTGTAATATTGTTGATGTCATCTTACTCGAAGCTTCTAAATTTTTCTCATTATATTTAATATTGTTGTTACTGGAGGGCTAGGTATTTCTAGATGTTTCTGTTGCATGTTATAAATATGTGCAGATACTGAGAGCAAGTTAAGTTATGAAAGAAGTTAAGTAAGAGATAATTAAACAAATCTAGAATGTGTGATTGTCAGTTTAGCCAAGATGGGCAATTTCTAAAATGAGTTTCATAGCTGTATTGTAACAACAGAGGTAGGAAGAATAATTTGTCATTTGGGTTTTAAAGTAACTGACCCAGCTTGTTTGGACTTTTGATGAAAAAGAGACAAGTACTTAAAGCTCTAGAAACAACTGTGGTAACCAAAAAGAAAAGTTAAAAAAGTTAGTAAAAATTAATTAAGTAAGTAGAAATTAAAGTAAGTTAGTGAAAGTGAAAGTGAGAAAAAGTGAAGAGACTGATTGATTGTCAGTTTAGCCATAATGAGTGATTTCTAAACTCAAAGTTTCACAGTTTGTATTGTAACGACAGAGATAGTGAAGAAGAATTTGTCTTGTCAATTGGGTTGTAAAGTGATTGAGTCAACCTGTGTGGACTTTCGACATAAAAAAGAATAATTTAAAACTCTGGATACAACTGTGGTAACCTACAGGGTAACTTAAGTGAACTTATCACTGACTGTATCGTGATAAGAGAAGAGGAGAAATAATTTGTCCTGTCAATTGGGTTCTAAAGTAACTGAACCAATATGTGTGTGTGGACTTTTGATTAAAAAATGAATTATTTAAAGCTCTAGATTCAACTGTGGTAAACAATAGTGTCACAAGTTCTTGTACATATGTTTGACTTGTTTTGAATATATATTATTTTAAAACAAGTGCATTGTGTGCTGTCTGTTTATTGTTGACATTTATTACCAACAAATCACAGACATCTACTGTAAAGAATCTGGCTCCTATACAAAACCTGACAAATATAATGTACTCAACTTCTGTAATTTAAATCTCAATAAACTTACTGTAGTATACTAATTGTGAAATTTCAGTAAAACTCATGTTATAACAACACATTTCTCATTAAAACCTATTGTATTGTAATAATCCCAAATCTCTGTCAAATTTATTGTATCCTACAGCTCCAAATCTCAGTAGGCTGCTATAAATGTAAGAAATCAATACCTGGACTAGTTGCAATGTTGGATTACGAGTGATTCATTGTTCATGAGACCATTTAAAAACATGATAAAAAAACATCTAAAAAAAAGTTGGTCAGCCAAAACTGCTGTTGGAGTGTGACAAACTTCATAGAACTATAAAAAAAAGTGACAGAAATCATGATTGAAACAAAATCATAATAACTTTACTGCATCCAACTAAGTCACACGTGAAGTGGTACTATCAGTGGGATCTGATTAGATTGCTTTCCCTGAACATATTAGTATTTTGGAAAGCCGAGTTGCACAAATCAGACACCACCTCAGGTATTCTCAACATTGTTTTTGATGGTGCAAACAAACCTGTCAGCACTGAAACATTGATGATCAGTAATGAATTTTGTGGAGTGATATGAATTCATTCAGTTTGAAAGTGATGTCAGAATATGGGGATTGGAACCAGGTAGGAATTCGTTTGTGTTTTGCAAGCTACAAGATACTGTAATGTGGATTCATGATGTGTTACATTCTGTGGAATGGGCATGAAGTGGTTGCATCTAAATGTTTAAAGGTGTAAAGAAATCTTACAAGAATGTGCTTCAGAAGCCATGGTAGATGTTTTGGAGCAGCAAGTTAAAACTTTTGCTTTAGTACAATAATACTCCTTGGCACAGAGTGTGTACCACACATGCCTGGTTTTGAAGTAACAATTTCAACGTTTTAGAATGGATTAGCCATTAATCTAATTATCAACCATATAAATTACTGACAAAACTATTGTTGCGTCATCGAGGTCACGTGACTGGTGTGGCGCCCTCTATTTTCTAGAACTATCTTGTTTTTTCATGAATGCTCTAGTATTTACTAGTAGGGTAGGCGGGTATATA
>NW_013666290.1:59703-68064 GCF_000517525.1 Limulus polyphemus
CGGAGACGTAACACTATCTAGAAAGACTACATCGAAATGTTAGACCACAGCACCTGATCATTCTATAGTTCTTAGTTTTTCTATTGTATTGGCATTAATATGCAAGCACAAATTTATTTATTTGTTGTTTAGCACAAAGCAACACCAAGGGCTATCTGTACTATGTCCACTGCTGGGATCTAACCTCAATTTTTTGCGCTTTCAGATGATACAACGAGTGGCGTGCAAACAGCTACTTGCAGTGTTGTCACCGTACCTTTAAAATATGTGCATGTTACGGGCATTGACAGAAGTCCGGCCAAAGTTGTCAATGTCTGTTGAGTACATACTAACAGGCGTCATTTAAGTGGCCCGAGTTTAGTTCCAATTTACATGAAGTTATAAATCGCGAGACTAAATTTATGTTCGATGGTGACGTTTCGAGCAGCTATCCTTCGTTAGTTTGTTGAATTTTGTTTCCTATTCAGTTTATGCGTAAAGTTGCACAGTCATGTACATTCGTCTGTTTCCTCTGCGGGTATCAAGTCCCGAACTTTGGCGCAGTTAGTTGAACTAGTCAAAATTGCATGCATTCCTTAGCATGGAATTTCGTCTTTATTTGCATGTATCGAACTACATACAAGTTTATATAAGCTCGTTTGCTGATTTGACACTTACCATGTACTTGTCACCATGTTTGGTTTGAAGCATGCGCGCAGCTTCTTTCAGGTTGCTTCTGTACGTAGCATCTGTTCCCGACTCTGGGAAAGTCAGAACTGAAAAAAAAGAAAAACGGTAGTTGGAAAAGATACCAAGAGTTTTTATCTCATTAAAAAATACGAACGTATTTGATCTGAATCTCATTGAATGAAACCCAAATTCAAACTTTTCGTAATTAACTCACGCGTTATTCTTAAATACTCCTGACAAGTTTGTGTATTTTTCTATACAGCAAAGCCACACCGGGCTATCTACTGTGTCCACCGAAGGGAATCGAACCCCTGATTTTAGCGTTGTAAATCCGTAGACTAATTGCTGTTCCATCGGGGGACAACAAGTTTGTTTTAAGTTTGTAGTCCTTTGTATTAAGTGTAAATACGTTAAATTTTCGCGAGAATGTTAAATATTTTTCCCAATATTAAATCTTAAATAAATATCTAAACAAGCGCCATCACTTGTATACTGTCAACTAGAGTAGACCATTATAATCATGGCCTCTGCTTTATCAGTTCTGATCCAATTGTAAAAGAGTGACGCGTAGCTCAAACTTTTTTTACCTAAAACTTTTAGATCGCTACAATTTTCTCATTTAAAGAAAATTAATGTTCACTATTCTGTCTATATTCTAATAATCTAAGTACATTGTGGAGTTATTTGTTAGAACGTTGAATAATGACAACTACACAAATATACTTATTAATTACAGCTCCGATTTATTCTCAAAGTGAATCAATATCTCAAACATTCAGTTTTTAATATATGATCTAATAATCATTGATTTAATTCTTGGAACATTCAGTGATAACAACCACTAAAAATATTTATCAATCATCATTAAAATATGGCAAAATAATAATTAAAATTAACCATTGTCTAAGATGCTGATGATGCAAGAATAAGAAAAAATATTTCTTATATACAAATAATGAAAATACATTTATCGTAGTTCCTATTTTGTACACTAGATGCCAATAAAGTTACTGACTGTACAGATTACATTGATGAATATTAGCTATAGGAGGAGTGATATTATTGTTTTTTCTTTATTTGTAGTTAATTGCAAAGCTACATCACGGGTATCAAAACCCGGTTTCTAGCGTTATGAGTTCGCATACTTACCACTGTGCTACTGGGGGAGGTATAGGGGGTGATTACAAAACAAAGTAGCGAAAGAGAAATTTGGCATTTTGTTATAATAAGGAGTTTAAAAAGGAAAAATTTAATGAAAAACTTCAGATCACTTGCTGACTTTAGTGAAGGAAGATTATAAGTTTGCTTGGGGGAAGGGTGGGAGTCTAAATTCTAAACACTTTAGATACATCTATTTAATATCATTCATACTTTATATAATTATAAAGTCGGATAGATCCCTAATTCTGGAAAAGTGCGTGTACCCGTGATCTGAATTCAAGACTTGTAACAAGTATTAATTCCGCTTTATAACAGGAGGATCGACAGGATGCATCACGAAATAATACTGAATTTAACTAAACTGACCTTCGTCGAATGTAAGAGTGTGTTTGAATACATATTGCATTGGTAATTCAGTTTTTTGTATTTCTAATTTTCCATTACATCCCATTCATACAGATTTTTTGATAATTTCTAAATTACATTTACACTGCAATTATAAATTACTAACAAATCTACTGTTATTTATGGAACACAATGATTACTGAATACCCTAGGTTAGCTCTTTTAATCAACATGTTTAAATACTCTATTTGCATAATATGAATTAAGCCTCTCATAGATGTATCGTGGTTGTGTTGTAAAGTTGGGTAGAATGTTAAAAATAAATGATATTAAGTTAAAAATAAAAATTCAACAATTGACAGCGGATTCTTAAGGTAGGGGAGAAAGCACTTCTGCAAACAACGAAACAACCATGCATCGTTTGCGTAGATACTATTAATATAGGATACGAAACAAATGAACGTGGCCTAATGATTAGCGTGCCCAGCTGTCGATCAAAAGGTCCGAGGTTCGTGCCGCGATGCCGCTGAATATGCTCAACATTTTCAGCTGTGACTATGGGTGATAATTTAATTCAACATTAGACAAAGCTCTTGGGGCGAAGAGTGCTGCTAACTAGATGTCCTCCTTCTGGCCAATAGTTCAAAATTAGGGACGACTGGCTGGCTATACCTGAAACTTAAGGGTTATGACCAGGCCGTTTAGCCCCAATGTTGTATAAAGTACCGTTCAAGTTACACGTACTAATGCATGAAAACATCCACTAGCACTGCGTAACAATGAACATTTTACGACCTAAATTCAGACGACGTGATAATCATTGCTAGAGGCTACATTTTGTTTAAGTTTATTCTGGCAAAGTTACTGCTATCTAGAATTGTTTGTCCATACCTTGTAATAATTTGAATAGCAGTCAAACTATGAGAGCTTACAAGCGTATTCATAGCTAAAACTATTTTGTCTACTTGTTTTATTGTTAACACTTACATTTCTAACTATTTTATCTTCTGTTACATTCGTGTCTTTTAGTGTGGTTTGATTATTTAACAATTTTTGTAATAATCACCACGAATTTGACCTTACACTTTCAATAAGATTTCAACATCTAAAAAGCAAATATCTAAAAACAGCGCTTTAAAAATATAGTTCCATATCCGGAATAGAAAATCGACGTAAGCACACGAAAAAAAAAAAAAAAAACCTGATAAGGAATTTTCAAGTTATCTTGGTTTGAAGTCGTCTAGCGACACCTGGTAGTTGTCTTGCATCCAGGAAAGTTTCATTTTTTAAATTTTTTTATACTTTCCATTTTTTCATTGTGATTATGTTTTTGTACTTAGATTTAAAACACAGTATTATATATATATCAAAATTAAGCTGATATTTAACACTTCTACAGTGTTGAAACATTACTCTATCCCATCATGAGTATTTAATGAACAAATTAGACTCACGTCGAGGACAAACGCTGTTAGCATGCTTAGCGAACAAATAAAAGGCTACGTTTGTTTGTAGTAAGAACAAAGCTACACAATGGGCTATCTGTGCTGTATTCACTATGGGTATCATGGTGTTCATGAGCGCTGATATACCTGAAAACTACTGTTTTTATCTCACTTGATAACATCACATATCACCGAACTACCTGTGTTCATGAGCGCTGATATATCTGAAAACTACTGTTTTTATCTCATTTGATGACATCACCATCACTGAACTACCTGTGTTCAGGAGCGCTGATATAACTGAAAACTAGTTGTTATCTCACTTGATGACATCACCTATCACTGAACTACCCGTGTTCATACAGCTAAAAATACTAGTTTTTCTGTCATAGTATGTATATTAATCTGATATGAGAAAGTTTATTCATGTTATAATCCTTATTAGCATCTGAGAAAATGTGTTTCTCCAAAATTCTCGGAAATATTTTCAACTGTAAATGTACGAAGCTAAATATGTCAAACACATTCCTGTCAACTTAGAAACATCGTCGAAGTGACATCGCATTTAGCCTTCCTCATCCCCATAAATACAAGAAAATCACCCTCCTAACAACGAAAACCGACAACACAAAGCACAGCCTCTGTGTTAATGATGGACAATTCGATTCATTTGATTCAGTTTATGAGCCAATTCAAAAAATTAGTTCATTCAAACGACACAAATCTAGTGAAGGGTTACTTGATCGGAAAATGACTAATATACATACTAAAGTTGGTTCTCTCGATATGTTGACAGAAGACTATATTTTAGTAAAATTCTTGGAGAAAACTTCAGAATATGAACTAATTAATATAGCTGAGCCCAAATTTCGACAACTTTACCAAAACCTCCTAGTCTTAGCTAGCGAAATTGAATACCAAAAGTAGACCATCCAAACAACACGACGGTGGTGTATACTTGTAGTACGACAGAAGCAGTAGTAGTAGTAGTGATAACTATAAATAATGGCGACGATAATAATAATAAATTTTAATAATGGTAATAATTATTATTAATATCATGATCATTATTTGTTATTTTAAAGACTATGGTTATTATCATAATACAGATTTTGCGTGTACATCTGAGTTGGAAATTCCAGAATGATTATCGTACCGGATTCAATAGCTTATGAATAATTTCACGAGTTTATATTTACAGGCTACTTACTTTTCTTGTCACGTTGCTTATTGACCGAATGAATCAAAAGAATCAAATCAAACAGGACTCTAACTGAATTCCCATGATAGAGCGTAATCAGTCGTTTAAAAAGAAGGAATCATTTATGAACGTCACATCTCTATTTTGTTCATAAAATGTGGTCATCAGTTTCACGTGAATGTATACAGTTTGACAATAAATGTGAATTTCAATAAAACGTACATGCGCGAACCTTTTTCAAGGCTTTATGGCTATGCTGCTTTCCAATTATCTTCATTGACATTCTCAAATGTTTACCCTACAGATGTACAAGAAACATATTATAATAACAACCTATACCGTACACAAATGTCTGACAGTGAACAACAATATTTATAGCTCGTTGAACAAACATCTTGGCATGTTAGCAGTACTTACCAATGATACGTTCTGTGATGTAAGTGATATCCATGATAAACCGAGGCAACTTCTCCGGAGTCCTAAATCAAATATGAAAGAAGAAAAAAAAGTTTACATATCTTCCCCGTGACGCCTTTAGGAAGACCCCTAGAAAATGTCTAATTGAATATATGTTTTTATCTTAAAAAATTCGTGACTTATGATAAAGGCCTACAGGTGATTCTGTTTGAGTCGCCATGACGGAAAACCAGTACTGAAAAAGATTAGGCTAACAAAGACTTGGCCAGTTTTGTATCAATGTACAAACACGGTGAACAAGTTCAATCTCCTGAAGTTTTCTTAGACCTATTTTATAAATCACATTTTAAATCGATTAAACAAAAAGCATATCACATATATCTATTTGCTATATAAAATAAAAGACTACATTTAACAAATACAAATTCTTTAAATTATATTTACCTCAGAATTTCATATTTTCTTCTTCTTCATTAGCCCACAGGTATTACAACTTACAAGATCGATTGCATTATACCAAGTTAAAACTGCATGGGCCACAAAGATGGTTAAGTTCTTTTAATCTATGCTATACTTAACGGTCAAATTACTTTAAAATAAAAGCAAAACTGAATACCCGGTGTTTAAACATTAATATGATTATGTCAAAAAAGTAGGCACTATGACATTTTTTAGTTAAAACAGTGTATTAAAATCAGCTGCATTTAGTTGCGAAGCTATGGATTCCAGATTTACACGAATGAAAACCAAAAACACAATTTAGCGTTCAAGATAAGAAACAATTAGGCATGAGAGGCATGGCGTCACATTGAACTCGACATTTTCATTCTTTATACTACCGGGCCATTAAACAACTAACTTGCTGAGTAACTGCGTTTATCTAAAAGTATTATTACAAAAAACTGTAAAAGAAATTTCTCGAAATTTAGCAGTGGAACAAGGTAATAACGAAAACTGTACAACGATCTTTTGTTTTGATATTTCTTATACGTTATATTGTTAACACGAATCATAAATATACTTATTTTTGTATCTATGATGTTGAATGACAATTATATAGTATAGATAATTACAGGATTAAATTGTAAATGTACTGTGAATTAGAATAATGCGTTTAGTTTCTTTTACCACACATTGTTGTTTTGCGTGATTGTTGTGCTCTATATCGGTAAATCCCTGAGGCAGAAGGAGTGTGTACAAGAACGGAATTTTAATATTCCCGATTTATTTTTTATTTTTATTTTTGGTTTTGCATGATAATTATATTCAAATGAAACTCATATACTTATATTTTCTATTCCTATCTTTGTATTTACAATAATGAGGTCATGCACATAGAATTCAAGAGCAACAAAAGGATTTATTATTTATAATAGTAATTTAGTTAGTTTTTTTTGTAACTTTGGTGCTGACTATCTAATAGGATTAGCACGAAGAGTAAAAACATAAAATATATTGAACAAATATTTTTATAGTTATTATTTATCATTATCTTGCCATATGTAAATCACTTCCAAATTGTTTAACAGGAGTTAAACAGGAGTTAAGAAATATAAAAGCAACAGCCATATCTCGTATTGCTGACAAACTGTGTTTATCTAAAAGTATTATTACAAAAACTACAAAAGAAAGTTTTCGTGTTTTAGCAATGTAACCAGAAAATAAAGAAAAGAGTGTAACAACCTTTTGTTTTAATATTTTTTATACATTATACTGAATTGTTAGAGTAACCATGTTATCAATAATTTACTGCACGGAAGATATCTTTAATTTTTTTTATCTTTTCGCTAACAATCTACACTGAAAATGCTCATAAGGCATTATCTTGGTTTCATTCAATGCTGTAATTTCTAATGAAAGTTGTTTGACCTCTTTCACAGACTCAGATATTAAAGACTGTAGAGACCCTACAGAGAAAGTGAGAGAGAAAGAGAGAGAGAGATACTCTCTCCTGCCATCTAGTTTATAAAACGGTAATTACTTTAACAATTATAATTTCTTGAATGTAAATTTTATGCAATGCAATAAAATTCCAGAAAAAGACTATTTCTTAAAATTAACACCCTGAAAATGATTGTATATAATTTTACAAGTGCACAGTGATCATTTACTGATGAAAATATCCTTATACATTGTTTTGCTAATCTTCTGTAAGGACTAATGATTCTATTGAGAATATTTAAGTGTATAAATTCTGATATTCTAAATATTTTTATTTTTAGTAGTTCAATTGTTTGTTTCGCAAATTTTTGTTATATTTAAGAACTCCCAAAGGAAAATAATTTTAACCACTACAAATCGAAACTTGTACACTGCGCAGGTAAGAGACGGAAATAATACTACCACTTTTTATAAGGCATCAGAATATTTGATTTGTCTAATGGCTGAATGACTTTCACTTTTGTTTTGATATGAAATTAGTTTTTCCAACGACTTGTTTTAAGACATCTCTAACGAAAATATATCATAAGAAAGGGTTAACACTCAGAGAATGATTGGTAAGTTATGATGAAGTTGAAAGAGAAAACGACGTAAAAAATAAACCAGGTATGAAAACTAGAGTTAAGAGCAGTTTAATTAAAATAAAAATCTACGATTTGTCATTTAGGTCAGCGTTTCTCAACCTTTTCGATACCAGGGAGTGATTTACTGCCTCCCTACACTGTCGCAAACCGCTAAAATTCATATACAACGAAAACCCATTACGATTTGTATACGAATATTCTGTCAGTTTTTCTTTGTTTGTTTTCGTGAAATCCCACAGACCGGCAAGGTGGATGTGGCGGACCAGTGGTTGTAAAACACAGATTTAGGTTAGATGTGCCATAAATTTAATTCACATCAGTCTTTTCAAGCCAAATAAAATAAGCGGTTATTGTTTTTCAACCACATTTTGTGAATTATTTAACGATGATTTTATTTATGATATATTTTCCTATATCGTGGTATAATTACAAGATTAGTTTAAACAGAAATTCTTTATGTTATTTAACTCATAATCCTCATTTTTGAATGAAAATATTGAGGTGTTTAAAATATTTTTGGACCAGAAACGTCGAGAGCCAGCACGGGCCCAGGGGCAAACATCCTCGCCGGGACCCTTTCTCTCTCTTTATTTTAACA
>NW_013666290.1:69017-88750 GCF_000517525.1 Limulus polyphemus
TATTACTCAAATTATTATTTCAGTCATTCTTAATGTATCAAGCGTCTATATGCAAATAAAAGCCAAAACTATGATGTTTTTTATCATTAAATGAAGATATAGCCTAAAGATGCTTTGCAGGCTTTACGGCATAACCAGGTTTCATTCGCTCGCGTCCCTGGGCAGTTGCCCTCTTTGCCCCCTCCTGTCGCCGGGCCTGTTTTGGACTAAAATATATTAAAGCAGCTAAAACTATATAAAAATATATTCTAGGTATCGAAATCGTGTTATCCTATGTGTGATGCTATAAATTAAACCATTTTTGAGATGTGTAGAAACAAACAAACTACAAATGAAGTGTCATTCTGCTTAGAGAACCGAAGTTTACTGAAGACAACGTAAATCTCGAAGTTAATATTTCATGGTTTGTTGGTTCCATTGTTTCGCCATCTTTGGGCGTTTAACGCAGTAACAAACGCCTTACACCCATTCTCCACTTTTCGCTTTTACTTGTGTATTAGTGCGTATTAACTTGGACGTGCTTCTACTTCTATCCTAAATACTTAATAATAATAATACGATATTAATTATTCAATAGGAATATATATCATTAGTCTGTAACAAAAATAAACTACGATATACTTTTAAATAGTACTACTTCCATCATTAATAAAATTGTTATAAGTATCTAACATAATTGTCCAAACTTTCTTTTAGCTTTTTTGAATTTCGCACAAAGCTACACGAAGGCTATCTAATCCCTAATTTCGCAGTGTAAGACTAGAGGGAAGGCAGCTAGTCATCACCACCCACCGCCAACGCTTGGGCTACTCTTTTTATCGACGAATAGTTGGATTGACCGTTACATTATAACGCCCCCACGGCTGAAAGGGCGAGCCATATTTGGTGAGATGTGGATTTGAACACCCGCGACCCTCAGATTGCCAGTCGAGCGCCTTAACCACCTGGCCATCCCGGGCCAACCAAACTTTCTTAAAATTTACTAAAAGTATTTTAATTCGAATTGATAACGTGTTAGTAGGTAAGTTATGGAAAATAGGCAACTCATTAACTTTAACATATGTGAATGAACAATGAGCTCTATTCCAGTTGTTTTTATTGATGTTTTTACCACATTACGGATTTGAACCCAGAAATGTGAAAAAACAACAACAGTATTTGAGATCTATATTTAATCAGTCACAAGTTCACTGTGCAGTAGGCCTTCACTTCTTTATCATATCTGAAATTCTATTTTATGTATATAGAGAAACTCAATGTTGCAGCGTAGAACGCCAAAGCTATATTAAAATGTTAATTATATACAATGCCATAATAGTCTTTTTTTTATGGAAGCTTTTAAAGAAGAATTACATCTGACTGACCTTGGACTTGGAATGCCGCTGAAACTCCTGACATCAGGGCTTTCCTACGAACAGGAAGTTTCTTTTAATCATTATTAATCATTCAAAAAATGTTTAAATATAAAGGCCAGTTAAACATCACGATAGATAAATATAGTTAATACTAAGTACTCTCATCTGAACTGAGTTATATATACAAGAGTTATTATTACTTTGAACTGGACTTTTTCAACTACTTCCGACGGAAGTCAAGTTCGTTAGTCGGAACAAAAATTCACATACACATAAAAATAATAATGTATGTTTACCTATAACAATTTAACACTTAAAACATTTCAGAGCCTTCTTAAATGAACTATAAATATAAATTAAAGAATCAGATGATACAGTAAAAAGTATTTAAGTTTTAAAAATGAAAGTGCATTTCGGGACAAGAACAAAGGATTACGATTCAAAAACTATTTACCAAGTTTTTATAGAAAATTTATCTATAGCCTAAACGGTTTTTTAAAGATAAGAGAAACATTAAAGGATAGTTTTAATTCAATAACTAGATGATTTGTTTTTGGCTTATGCGAAGATGCACAGTGGGTTATCTACGCTGTACTTGACATAGGGATTGAACTCTGAATTTTAGTGTTATAAGCCATCAAGGTTACTTCCGATACTGAGTGAAAGTAACAATTGAGGATCTTGACAAGGTAGTTCTATAGTATTGATGGTAGGAAATTTTAAAAAAATAAGTTAGTACAAATGAAATAGGCCAAAACATGGATGACATGGTTACAAATAATAAAAAAGAACAAACAAATGGATAATATAATTACAGATATAAAAAAAAGTTAACAGAACACGAAAAACACTGAACCTAACACTTCTTTTAGCAGAAAAGATGATAAATATGAAATGAAGACAATGGTTATGTCAAGTACAGGGTCTAAAAATAAAAACTTAAAATATGAAGTAAATGGTTTTGTCAGAGCTCAGCAGACAAAAATATAATACACACACAGGCACACATATGTACACACACACACACATATATATACATACATACGTACATACGGTCTATAATTACGCAAACGAAACGAGCAGACCGAGATTAGTTTCAAAAACAGAAAATGTCACTGATTAGACAGTTCCATAAACAGAACATATGACTAATTATTTTCAAAACAAAATACGTGACTAATTAGACAGCTTCATAAACAGAACAAGTGACTGACTAGATAGTTCCATAAACAGACCAAGTGACTGACTAGACAGTTCCATAAAAAGGACACGTGACTGACTAGATAGTTCCATAAACAGAACAAGTGACTGACTAGATAGTTCCATAAACAGAACACTTGACGAACTAGATAGCTTCATAAACAGAATACGTGCTTCTCCCTCTACGGTTTCATAGCTAAATAGATGTGGTACTTAGAATCAGTAATTGCCTACAAGACAATTAAAATAATAGATTGACAAACAAAAAAGTGCTCAGATGTTTTATTATTTCAAATGCGTAAGTGATAGAAGAAATTACTTTCTACATGGTATCATAATTTATCAGACTAAAAAAAAACGAACACAACCGTTCGCAAAGTTTCACAGCTCATCAGGTGTAAAAAAAAAAAAATCTCCACACGATACAAAATTTGCCATAAGTCTAAATAGTTCATAAGGTGAAAGAAACAAAAATTGACCAAAAGACTTCATAGTTCATCAGAATAAAGAAACAAAACTGGCCACAAGGTTTCATAATTCATCAGGTGAAAGAAACAAAACTGACCATAAGGCTTTGTAGTTCATCATATGAAAAAACAAAACAAAACTGAAGTTGTTCATCAGAATAAAGAAACAAAACTGGCCATATGGCTTTGTAGTTCATCATATGAAAAAACAAAACAAAACAAAACTGAAGTTGTTCATCAGAATAAAGAAACAAAACTGGCCATAAGGCTTTGTAGTTCATAATATGAAAGAAACAAAATTGACCATAAAGCTTTATAGTTAATAATATGAAAGAAACAAAACTGGCCACAAGGTTTCATAATTCACCAGGTGAAAGAAACAAAACTGGCCACAAGGTTTCATAATTCACCAGGTGAAAGAAACAAAACTGACCATAAGGTTTCATAGTTCATAATATGAAAGAAACAAAACTGACCAAAAGGCTTCATAGTTCATCAGAATAAAGAAACAAAACTGGCCATAAGGCTTCATAATTCATTAGGTGAAAGAAACAAAATTGGCCATAAGGCTTCGTAGTTCATCAAAATAAAGAAACAAAACTGGCTACAAGGTTTCATAATTCATCAGGTGAAAGAAACAAAACTGATCATAAGGCTTTATAGTTCATAATATGAAAAAAACAAAACAGAACTGACCATGAGGCTTCTTAGTTCATAATATGAAAGAAACAAAACTGACCATAAGGCTTCATAGTTCATAATATGAAAGAAACAAAACTGACCATAAGACTTCGTAGTTCATCAAGTGAAAGAAACAGGTTTCGAAATTTAGTTGTTAAAGTAAACAGGTTAAATTACTTATAGAATTTCATATTTCATCCGATAAAAATAACACAAAAAACTATAGGGTTTTGAGTCCGTTTTATTCACCATGTAGTAATCTAAATCAATTTAGGTATGAGAATAATGCTATGACCTTTCTTCGAATTCATTATTAGATATTGTACAGTGGACCAACTGTTTAATGATTGTATATATATATATGTTAAAAATTTCTTTTCTTTTTCACCAAATTCTCTTTTCAATTTCACCTCTGGTGAAAAAAAAGGAATCTTTAAGATACATATACTCAACAGACAAAACTTCATAATTTCACATTTCATCAAATGAAAAATAAAACAAACAAAAACGGATGTAACTGTTCAGAAGATTTCACAGTTCAGCAGAAAGCGATTATAAACTATCTCATTAAAACCAAGTTTCTGACTTTCAAATGTTAGAAAGAGAATTACAAGTTTTGGTGTAAACTTCCCATTTTCATGGAACTCGTGAAAGTCTGAACATGGCATTTTTTTATTTGTTTTTCTTTTCCATTATGAGTACATATAAGTGATTTACTTATCTATCTCAAGCGACACCTGACTGAACATTAAATGTTGTATCAGCTGAGCTTTTCACTATACTTTAAATATTAAAAAGAAGACAGAAAGTTTCAAGTTTGGAATCATTAACTCAAGAAGTGACTCGTATATACTCAGAAGGGTCTGACTTATACTACAACTTACCGGTCTTTGTGGATTTGTTTGAAGAGACCTTGTAGACTCTTGAGTTTGCTGTTAGAAGACACAAACAAAAGCACTTTATTCGAAACCCCTCTTTTTAAAACATGATGTATATCATGTCAGTATAGCACTGTGAAATCGGCGCGAAAAAATCTATCTGCATAAAATATATATTGTTCACACTATATCGACCCAGTAGTTCCAGACTAAAGATTTTTGTTATTGAATATTACAATTAAAAAAAACCGATACTGGTTTCTCTTTTAAATAACAGAGGACGCTTCAATTGCCTAATACGAAGATTTAGAAAAATAACCTATAGGATAGCATATCTATCACCTTTTTCCTATCACGCTAAGAGAACTGTCAAGCTAAAAATGATCCTTTTTTTTTTTCTAACAGATGCCACGTGTCGTTTACCAATCATGTACGTATTTGTAGACACACGTGTTACATCAACTGCGAGTTATGGATTTCTGATCTTGAATGAATAACTTAAAAGGAAGGAAAAATTGTGGTTATTTTAACCTCCAGATGAGGAGGCAGAAATAGAAATAGAAAATTGAATCTTGATTACTTATTCATAAAACTGATAGTGACTTATCTGTTATTGTGTTCGAGAATATTCGTAGTGTACATATAGAGAAACCACAATACTCTAGAACCGTATACACACACACACACACACACACACACATATATATATATATATATATATACATGATTTGTTTACGATATATATATCTGTCCAAGAGAAGTAATACCAATATTTGCGAGTATTTTTACTTATGGTTCACATTTGTGTAAACCCTAATCTTCGTAATCACTTGAATAAAGTTTACAATAAATATGAATAGCTCTTCTCTCTGTCACTTTAGTTAAATCCGTCAACGAACTTTTATAGCATTAACTACCAACATATTGATGTCGTATTGTCTTCTCCGATTACTTTGTTTGTGCTGTTGTTACGTAACTATTGCAGTATATGTGGCTTAAGAATAACCTGTATACAACTGTAACGTTATCATCTGGTACTGAAAACACCGAAAAAGGAATACATTAAAGTTAAGCCTAAGATTAAAAAATAGTTGCGTTTCACATTAAAGTTAAGCCTAAGATTAAAAAATAGTTGCTTTTCGTGAAAGTTGGAAATATTATCATAAAAGATGTCGGTCAGATTTTAAGTACGTTTGAATAACCATATATTTTAAGTTTGATTATAAATTAAATTATTTTTGCACGTGTGTGTAGTTCCTAAACAAAAAGTGGGTATAAATACTCAAAATAAAAGTTAACATCAGAAATATATGTTTTTATTTATTGATTGGTGTTTCTTTTATGCAATCCTTGGCCGGGTGTGGCTTATATTTATAATAATTGGACTGTGAATCCGAGTGTCCATGGTTCTCAGTCCATTATTGCAAAAACGCGCTCCACACTTTTGTGTCGTGGATGTGTTTTAAAAGTGACGGTCAAGTCCCACGATTGGATCAGATAACAGTAGCCTAAGAATTGGCGGTAGGTACTGTTGACTAGTTGTCTTCTTTCTATAGTCTATCAGTTCAGAATGACGCTTCGTTAGTACGAAAAACAACACTTCTACATAGAAAGAAATTTAGAGAAATAAACATTTTAATAGCTCAGTGAGGTACTTCACTGTGATTGCTGAAGATACAACACCTTCTTACGTTTTATATCGAAATAGTTTGTTTCGAATATTTGCGCAAAACTGTACTAAAATTTATCTGTTCTTAATTTTGAATTGATAGACTAGAGGTAAGGCACATAGTAGCACTCGCTATTAACTCTTGGGTTACCCTAATTGAATAGTGGGGTTTGACCGTTACTCCTATAACGCACCTACTATCCCAAAGTGCAAAGCGCATTTCTTTTTCTTCTGTTCTTCCTCCCCCCCCCCCGAAAATGACACCCTCGGATGACACGCTAAGCATTAGGCAGTTTTTGAATATGTCCCAAAACGTAAAACTTATAAGCAAAAATAATATAATTAATAATTATTGTAAAACAAGTTAAAACTGTGTTGAGAATGGGCTCTTCTATAGCGCTATCTTGTATAGTTGATTTTCTTACTATAATATGATGAACGTACACGTAGCAACCCCCAAAATATCAAATGAACTAAAAAGATACTTAGCCGGTGTTAACAATAAAAATAAAAACACGTTGTTTACTCTCATGGTCTAGAAGCACGTTGTCTTATTACACGTGATAAAAATGACTAGTGTAATAATAACAAATTACTTCTCTATTTTACCTCTAACAAATCCGAACAACTGCTCGAATTAATGTTTGTGTGTTATCTTCGCTAAACAGCAGTAATATAATTCTCCTGTTGTTCTTGTTATAAAAACGCTACTAATAGCCCAATATATATTCCTTATAATTTTCTCCACGTTTCAACAGCAATAAAAAGTTACAGTTAGTTTGCAACAAATATAAAAATACAATTTAAAAAGTAGACGGAAACCAAACCTTGGTAATTCAGTTTCGACGTTAGAACTACGTTTGTGTGTGTGTCATTTCCTCACCAACATTCATCTAACACAGCAAACTGCTTTGAACATCAATCATTACTTTTCTACTTGCTCTTCCCTTAAGGAGATGCAGAAACAATCATCCACTCAAAAACTTTTACAATAGTTTTCTAATAAAAAAAAATGGTTATTGCTTTCTTTCGAACACTTTATTTACCTCGAATTCTGTAATATTGCACATGATGTGAGACACTATTTACTAGTTTTTTTTTTGTTTTGCTTGTTTGTTTTGTTTAAACCTAAAGCTTCACAATGGGCTATTTGAGCTGTGCTCACCACTGGGATCGAACTCCGAATTTAAGTATTATAAGCGCTCAACTTCACCGCTGTGGAATTTTTATTTTATATAAACTCCACAAAAAGCAATACGCAAAACAATCTGAGTACAGATAGAGAAGAACAGTAGCACTATAACTATATGACTTTAGAGAACAATATACAAACAAATTGTATACATTACTTAAAATGAAAGAAACGATTTTTAATAAAGTTTCATAATTTGTCAGGTGGAAGAAATACGTTTCGTAGTTTAGCTGTTGAAACAAAATTATTTATGGTTTTATTTTTCATTAGATAAAAAATAATAGACAAAACTGTTGAAAAGGCTTCATATTTCATGAAGTGGAAGAAACAGGTGTGGTATTTGTGCATCATAAAAGTTACAGTCAATCCCGCTTTTCTGTTAAGATGCCACGCAGGCAGCAGATACTGCTACATAGTTTTTAATCTCTCTGGTCAGTAGTATTACATGAGTGGTGTCAATATCGTAGGGTTTGTTACCTGGACGTTTAGCCCCTGCGTTGTATAAGAAGCTGTTCAGTTTCAAAACACCAAGTTTCAAAAGATATTTTAAAAACAAAGTGAAAAATTATTTAGAATAATTTCATATAAAAACTTTAGTCACAAGTTTATAAATATATGTGTATTGATGAACCAGTGCTGAATAAGTACTAGTTTATGTACATGTTAGATGAAACATTTCGACATCTGTATCAAAGCTCTGAAGATAATAATTGAAGCGGATTTATGAGAAAGTTTGTAGATACTACTAAGCTAAACACTTGTTTAAAACACACTCGCTTCATGAAACGGCCGGCATAGCAAGGTGGTTAGGGTGTTCGAATCCCCGTCCCACCAAACATACTCACCCTTTCAGCCGTGGGGGCGTTATAATGTTATGGTCAATCCCACTATTCGTTGGTAAAATAGTAGCCAAAGAGTTGGCGGTGTGTGGTGATGACTAGCTGCCCTCCCTCTAGTCTTACACTGCTAAACTAGGGACGGCTAGCGCAAATAGCCCTCGTGTAGCTTGGCGCGAAATTCAAAAACAAACAAGCTTCATGAAAAAACAGGGGTCAGGCTTTTTCTTTAATTCTTATTTTAATTATCAGCTAAAACACAACAAAAAAGAAGATCAAAAATAAAATAGATAAATCGACGTAGTACTGTTATTTATCAACGGCTAAAGAGTAAAAAATGTTCAATTATTTTGCGCACTTTCATTTATTGAACATCTAAAGATCCAGAGCAGGAATATCATTCTTAAGTTGGAAATGTTTCGCGTATTATTTGATTTAACAAAAAGCTAAATACTAGGAATTACAATATCGCTATATTGGCTAGAACCGTTAGGCCTGATGAGCTCTATAGTGAACAAAACGCGTAGTTGGCACTGAATATGACGAGTTTTGTGTAGTTAAAATACTATTATACACTATTCTTCTTCTTCAAAGACCCTAAAGACTAAATAAAGAATGTAATGTTAAGAAGTATAATAGGTCTAACATTCTTATAGGGCTTTAAGACAAGTATAATGAACATAAGGCATATAGTTTGATTTTGTAATCAGCTCGGAGCAAGAATATAACCCTTGCTGGAAGCGTTTGCTGTAAAATTTAATTTTACAACTAGCTCAAAACTTGAAATAAGAACGTTGCTGTTTTGGATGGAACCGCTAGGCATATAGTTTGATTTCACAATCAGCTGAATTCCTAGGAGCAAAAATATCAGAATTTGGTTAGAACAGCTCGGTGTAAAAGTTGATTTCACAATCAGCTAGAAACTCGAAAATATCGTTATTTAAACTAGGACCGCTGGTTGTACATAATGCAATGTCACAAGAAGCGAATGTATAAAGCATCAAGCGTTTTATTATTTTGGTTAAGATGCCTGAACATACAATGTTTTCATAATAAAATAAACAGTAAGACAACAGCTACTTTGAGTGAGACTACAGAGTATAATATGATTTTAAAACAAGTAAAATAGTCGTTTTAACTTGTATCAAAAACCAAATTTCAAAAACTTATTCTGATTGAATCCGTTAATAAATTGTGATTCTATAACAGTTGCACAGCAAAGAATATCAGTTTATTTCGAAACACCAGGCATTCTGGTATTTTGAAGTCAAACCAAAATATCCGTATCGTGGTGAAGATCGGTTGATATGTTGTAATTGTACAAACATTATAGTCCAAATATATCTTTAATTTTCGATCAATTGACTGGCTTCTAATTGACAGGAAGTCAAACTACTTAAATTAATTAAGTTGCTATGACATCAGTGCGTTACCGAGAGACAGACAGACAAATACACACTGTGTTGTGTAGTATTAAACGAGGGAAACTGTCAATTTGAGTGTCCTAGACAATTGAAAAAACTTTTCTCAGTCAGTTAAATTTTTAAAAAAATCACTATTTTATTGGAGTATTTGGACTTTCTAAAAGTTATTTTGATGAAATCCTGTGGTACCCACGACCTAATTATTTTGATGAGCTCATCAAAATAATTAGGTCGTGGGTACCACAGGAACTCATCAAAATAACTAGAGTCTGGGTATCACAGGGACTCATCAGAATAACTAGATCCTGGGTAACACAGAGACTCATCAAAATAATTAGGTCGTGGGTACCACAGGAACTCATCAAAATAACTAGAGTCTGGGTATCACAGGGACTCATCAGAATAACTAGATCCTGGGTAACACAGAGATTCCTGTGTTACCCAGGATCTAGTTATTCTGAAGAGTTCTTGAGGTACAAACGGCCTAGTTATTTGATGAGTCTCTGTTTTACCCAGGATCAAGTTATTTTGATGAGTTCCTGTGATATCAACGACCTAGTAATTTTAATGAGTCCATGTGTTACCCAGGATCTAATTATTCTGATATCTAGTGTTGACTCCTTGTAGTACTATAACTATTTATTTTGTTGACTCCATGGAGCCCCCTAGTGGCACAACGGTATGTCTGCGGACTTACAATGCTAGAAACCGGGTTTCGATACCTGTGGTGGACAGAGCACAGATAGCCCTTTGCGTAGCTTTGTGCTTAACTATAAACAAACAAACAAACAGACTCCATGGAACACCGACATCCTAGAGGAGATAGTCTGAAGCTCTAGTCTTAAATATATAGAAATGGCATTAATCCCACCGAATCGATCACATTCTAGGCTCTTCACAATATGGAAAATATTAGATGAACACACTATAGTTTAACAACTAAGTTTATTATTATTTCAACTGAGGTCATGGAGAGTAGTAATATTTTTTCAAAAGTTAAAGCAAGAGAATCGCTATATAAGCTTAGACCGTTGCAATTTTATATACATCTAAAACACGCAAAAAAAAATTATTTCACTAGAGTTTTTCAATTCAAGTTTGTTTTTCATAAAATACAATTTATAGTTGCCATGACAAAATGTGCTATTGAACTTCGTATCATAAACCTTGCTTGTTTGTTTGTTTGTTTTTAATTATGCACAAAGCTACACAAGGGCTATCTGTGCTCTGCCCACCACGGGTATCGAAACCCGGTTTCTAGCGTTGTAAGTCCGCAGACATACCGCTGTGCCACTGGGGGGCAATATAAACCTTGCCTTACGAAAAAATAAATAAAGGACTTTGCACAACACTACATGAGCTATTAAAAATGTTCTATTCTATTGATGTAAGCTTACAACGAAGGCGATAAATTAATATATTTAAAAAATATGAGCGGGTTCCCCCCCCCTACCATTTTGTCAAATGTTTCTTCCATAAGATAAAACATTTGAAGACTTCTACTAAATTTATACTAAAATTGAAGTTAATTAAAGTTTTCAAAACTACTATGTTTACTCTACCTAAAGTTACTCTCAAACAACATATGACTATTGAATCTGAATAGTACTTCACAGAAACTAGCTCAGTCCAATGAACTGACACCACTCCTCAAGTGTTAATTACCCAGCTCCAGTTGCCAGGAAGGCTTTGGATAAGGTTTTGTTTCATTTAAAATAGGTGGCAGGAGAGTTTGTTTTAAATGTTAACAATATTTGCTATTCCCACGATTTTGTGGAAAGCTACATGTACCTTCATAATTAGGGAAAGCGATGTACACCACTCGGTTAGGTCACCATTCACATACTGATATTGATATGATATAAACGATAATCTCTGCTAAAAATAGTTATGAAATATTCGGTTGTATTTTCTCTGTAAAAAAAAGAAAAGTTACTATTTCATTTCCACAATAATGTCTATTGAGAGGCTTATCTCGTTGAGTTACTAAGTATTTATAGATAAAAGAATGATTCTAACCTCGAGTAAAGTGGACGCTCTCCACACTAACCAGGATAGTTGATAGATCACTCTTCTGACCCAAAGTGTGGAATAAATCGCAATGTGATGGTTCTTCAGTCTTGCCATTTGATGTTGATGCTGACCAATGTTTGATTTTCTTTACTCGTAAAAGTTGGAATACTTAACTTTTCCTGTTGATTACACAGATGAACCCATAGTTTTTTTTGCTGAGTTGGCAGTTAATAATAATATCATGGACGGTCGTGGTAATTTGATAAACCTTATTTCACGTGTAAGCAGAAAATTAACTATATCTGCTGGGAATTTTTAACAAATCATATAAGTAGTTTTCTGGCATATTCCTGTAAATCACAACTCAGTTCTGAACTCTCATGGATATCTAAATCATATACGGACATTTTTAGTGAATGTAATTACATTTTAATGTTGTTCAATAGTGATACACACTATACGTGATCCAAAATTCCTAGTTCATTGGTAGTTTATTAGTAACTTACCTGTATAGTGGTGAAATATGCGAAAAGCCAACTATATTATGTGGAACATTTAATTGTATTTCCAATTTTCCAATACTTCTTGTACCACAGAAGAGACACACCACAAAATTAATCACACGGTTGTTAGTATTTTATTGTGAGGAAATCGAAGTCACAGTGGGATCGACTGCGCTACTTAAAGTGTTTTTGAAAAACCTCGACGTTTAAAACATGAGAGTTTCCTCACCATTGAGCTTTATTTTAAAAAAGAGAAATCAGTAAATAATCGAGGATTGTTATAATTCTGGTTACTTTTAAATGCACTTACAAAATACGACTTTATAATAAGTTCCTATCAATCGAAGCGTATCAGAAGATTTGGGTTTATGCATGTTCATTGGAAGTTTTCTTTAACTGAAGATATCGCCATATTTAAAGAAGTAAGTGGAGAGAATCTGGAGCACTGGTCGGAGTCGATTACATTCTAGGCTCTTGGGAAAGAGAACATTCTAACAGAAGGAGGTCGTCACAATTTAGAAAATATTAGTTAAACAAACTAGGGATGGTGTAGTTGCTTTCATGCATCTCAGTTAGTGGAGAGAATCTGGAGCACTGGTCGGAGTCGATTACATTCTAGGCTCTTGGGAAAGAGAACATTCTAACAGAAGGAGGTCGTCACAATTTAGAAAATATTAGTTAAACAAACTAGGGATGGTGTAGTTGCTTTCATGTATCTCAGTTAGTGGAGAGAATCTGGAGCACTGGTTGAAGTCAATTACATTCTAGGCTCTTGGGAAAGAGAAAACTCGAGCAGAAGGAGGACGTCCCAATGTAGAAAATATTAGTTAAACTAGAGATGGTTTAGCTGCTTAATGCATCTCAATTTGATAGTTTATCCAATCAGAGGCAATGAGTGCTGCCAATAAAAAGTTAAATAACAAATAGGAGCCAATGCGAAACGGTTTGATCTTACTGAATTATTCGTTATCAGCTGCGTTAAACTTTACTAGTAGGTAATGATTTCCACGGGTTGGATTTCACAAAAGAAAAAGTCTGGAGATCACGTTGAAACACTTGTAATTTATAAATTAACATGAACGGAGTTTCTATAGGGTACATCTGAATTTATTTTTTATTATGGAGTAAGAACCGAAAGAAGTGTCTTCATGTTGAACGTACAATATAAAAATGTTGAGAAACAAAATTACGACATTATGCTTTTCAGGAAGAAAAATCTAAAATTTCTGGTAGAGCTCATACCGATGACATGCCCCATATTAATCATCATTCAATGTCTCAGGAAAGGTTATCTCATATACTAGACTCCCAAAAAAAATCTAAGTAGTAATACTTTCTAAATAAATAATTAATTATATGACTCAGATTGACATAGGAGGAGTTAGATAATTTACAGAAGTGTCCTGATCCGATTGAGAAGAAATAAGATATCTTATAACAGTACGTTTTGCTAGTTGTGGAAGAGTTAAATAATTCAGAACAATATCTTTTTTTTTCTATCCAGGAATGAGTAGCTGCTGAGGAGCTTATATGATAGGGAATTTTTTCCAGCTTAAAGTAGCAATCGCATATCTAAAAGTTTTGAAAGTTAAAGAACGCTGTATAAGCAATTTTCTGGTATATTCCTTTAAATCATCGCTCAATTCTGAACTCCCAGGAAAATGATAAAAGTCTGAAAATTCGTAGTTTTCCAGTTCTAAATCATATACTTAGAAGAGTGAAAAACCATTCCTTTTGTTCCGTCTCAGTAAACATTTCTCTCTATTTTTGTTACAGAGAAAGCGTATGTTGAAGCTAAAAGGCGCCTTGTATGCTATCGTTGTTGGACTAACTTGTTGTCTAAGCAAGATTAGTGTCGTTACAAACTATTTTTCAACCAATAAAATCGCTGAAGTTTAAGAAGATCTCATACACTTCCTGCATGTAAGATTAAAACATATGTAATTTTCCCCCAGACTGCATCACTTCCACGAAATAACTTAACTGTAGTAAGTTATCTTCATGTTGCAAGGAAAAAAGTAAAAGCGTTTCCTTGTACATTGCTATCAGAGAGGGTTTGCCGATTCACTTATATTTGTGAAAAATAATTCGTTCCTTTTACTTCATCTTCTTTCCTTCCATTGTTCGTTTTCATTCTTCCTCGTGTCCTCAGTAATTATCTTGTCCTGAAGGATGTCTGGTGCTTTTTATCATCATTTACAAGTTCACTCTGTTTATTATTATTTAACGTTGAACATTTTAAATATCTACAGGATATTTGCACAAAATCTTGCAACTAAACGACACTATTTGCAGAAATGCATCAAAAATTTGTGTAGTGGAAAAAAAAAACACCATTAGAATCATTGACGATCACAACAAGTCTACAGTTTTTCACGTTCTTTACGATTAGCTACGGTCTCTTATGTTATCTGTTAGAAGATTGTGAGATGACTAGAACAGCGGCATGCTTGCAGGCCAAGGAAATGTTAGAGGTGACAGCCTAGAGGAGCACAAGGAGGCTGCGCCAATCGAAATCCCAGGGCACAAGACCGGCTATACTGAAGCATGGAGAAATGTTGACCAATTACTTGCGTGCAACCCAATGAAATATTTTTTCCGGAAAGCTGATACTGTCTTGTGCTTTCTAGTCTATTTTTAGAATAGGGAATTCTGTTTTCTATTTTTGCTGTCCTTTCTTATAATACAGGCCCACTATTTTAGTTCATTGCACAAAAGTGTCAGTTTTTCCTGACAAATTTCAATTGCACATTTCTATGTTTATATTCTCATAACGTGAAGTTTTGTAAATAATAACCTCTACTGCTATACGACGATGAATAAAATACGTATTATGACAATTAGCATGCTATTTGAGATATCAGAACTACTTCATCCATTACTAGTGCCATAAAAGCCTAGTAACTTGACCGTCTAACAACACTTTCCATAAAACAGATTTCCCACGCAGCTTTTTGTAAGCACTTTTCATATTTCATGTTTAATCTACTGATTCGATACGTTTAATAACTACAAACAAAGGAAACACACAAACCAGTAGAGCTTTTATCACACGTTACTGGCGACAACATTCAGCCTTCAGAGTTATCTCCATGGAAACTCAAACCACTTGACCTTTCGCAGCTTGCTTTTACTGCATGGCGTGGCGCTGGTGTTATTAATCTAAGCCTTTTGCTCTACGTTATTTAAATAAATGCGAAATTAAAAATGATTCTTATTGATTGAACATGAACAGTGTAAAAGATTATTTTAACCTCATATACAAGTAAGAACATTTTCAACTTTTTTGAATAAGCTTTTGAAATACTTGATTTTCTGCATATGTGCAATTTTTAGCCATCAAGACACAAATGCGTCTTAAATTTGGAATACAATAAAAAAAACAAGTTATTTTGAAGCTACTTCATGTGTTGAGACGTCTCAGCATATAAAAGTAGACTCTCTGCAGCTTCATCTGGGCTTGCTCATGTGTTCGCTGAGAACAGTACATTTTTTGTATACCTATTTCGTGATTGTCATCATTCGTTGCCATGGGAACATAAGCCAGGCTACAACTTCCTGAACAGTGTTCTATTAAAGATAGTAGACTAATTTTCTTCCTGCGTATCCAGGAAACTAGGCGTTGCCATAGAAACGACGAAACTGGTCTAAGCCGACAAGTTTTATAATCGCTAGCTTTTGTTATGCCGATTTAAAAAAATTATGATCAAGTTAAAGTTTATGTTACATCCTACCGAAATGCAAAAAGTCATATCAATTTTTAATTACAAAAGGTATAATAGTATTATTAAAGTAAAATTTTTACTGGCTTAAAAATGATATTACTATATAAATTATAAGATATATTTCAAGATTCGCATTAACCAAGTAAATTAAAATATATTTACACGGTTTGTACAATTACACATTTTTGAAACCCTTACAGTTATACACAGATTCCCACCGTATTTATAAAGAGATTTTTTTAGAAACTTTAAAATGCTTATCAGATTAAACTTACGGAAAAGATTATTCAATTGTGTTTTTTAGCATAGTTTGGCAAAGTTTTTTTTTCTAGATTTGACTCCACGTAGCACCACGACGTTGTTATTATATTGATTCTAGGTAACACCACGACCTTGTTATTACAGTGACTCCATGTAGCTCCACGACCTTGTTATTACAGTGACTCCATGTAGCTCCACGACCTTGTTATTACAATGACTCTAGGTAACACCACGACCTTGTTATTACAATGACTCCATGTAGCTTCACGACCTTGTTATTACAATGACTCTAGGTAACACCACGACCTTGTTATTACAATGACTCCATGTAGCTCCACGACCTTGTTATTACAATGACTCTAGGTAACACAACGACCTTGTTATTACAGTGACTCCATGTAGCTCCACGACCTTGTTATTTTGTTGTCTCCATAACCTTAATTTCACATGATTACTCTATAATTCGTAGTCAGTTTTGCGGTTAAAGGTTCTATCTACGATCATTCATAGCTTTGAATTCACAATCCATATCATAGTTTTGAGTTCAATCAAGCATTCCTACGTTTTGGTTTTCGAGGATTAACACTATGATATTGCCATCGCGCAAATCACTTTTGGCTCTTGTATTGACAGCAATAACCCATAGTTTTGGTGTCACATTATTATGTATATATTTTATGAATTAGATTTACTATAAGTATATGCTTTACACAAACAACTATATATAGTTGAATTGTGTATAAAATAATCATTGTTTTTAAATATATTTTTTTAATTTTCAAAATTGAACATTACACACGTGGCAAAAAACATTTTGAAAAAACAACAACAACTATATATATATAGTGTTAGTTCCATACACTCACTAAAGTAGATCGAACTTGTACATGTGAGAAAGTTTTATTACTTTAAACTAAAAAAAAACTTTCATTTTACTTACTTTTCGTGGATTGAGAATTGGAAATCAATGCCACGCAGCAGCTGTTACTTTCAGATATCATAACTTTTTATTAAAACAAAATTAAAGTTCAAATAAGATGCTTAGTGTCTATGGTAAGTGACAGATGCAGCGCTAATAGGCAAGAGATGTAAAAAAATATGTAATTGGTTATTAAAAAAAACATATTAAAGTCACAAACCAACTTTCAGATTTGCAGTATAAATACTGACTACTGTTTCACTCGTTTAATGGAAACGAGTCCAATAGATTTGTCTGTATCAGATGCTCGCGCAAAGCAACAAAAAGGTTCTCTTCATCCCTAACTGTGAAATGATAGATCAGATGGAGAGAAAGTAAGTTTCTTGGGCTACTATTTCATTTGATAGAATAGTGGGATTATCCATCACCGTTATAGCCAATGGTGTGCGATTTAGCAGCAAAGGGACGCGCACCACGGATCTTCAGATTCAAAATCCAGCGTGTTAACCAAGATTAAGCTAAGTTCACGTTAAGGTTTCATAGCAAACTTCGTCCTATCTTGATATTACTAGATGTTTGTCTGATTGTTTCAGTCACTCAGAAAATATAATTATTATGGAAAACATAAAAAAATGACAAAAACTATACTACACATAGTAGCATGTTTGAAGTTAAGCACAAAGCTACACAATGGGCTATCTGTGCTCTGCCCACCACGGGTATCGAAACCCGGTTTCTAGCGTTGTAAGTCCGCAGACATACCGCTGTACCACTGGGGGGGCTAACCTGTAGAGAAGAAGCGAAGTAGCCTAGTATGAGCAATGTTAAAAAAATAGACTTAAAAAAAGGATAATCAAATGTTTATGGTGGTAGAGTGAAAAAATACATTATATATTGTTAAAACAAGTTATTTCCTAAACATTATTTTAACATGCATAAAATAAATGGTGGGAACGAATTTCAAGTTTCATAGTTTAAAAATCATTAAAAACTAACTTAGCTAAAATGGCTAAAGAATAATATTCATAGTTAGAAAACTTATTGCTAAAGAAAGATTTAAATTCAATATATTCTACAATTCGCAATAAATGGAAATAGCTGTAATCTCTCCATTGACATGAGAATGATTGATAATTCAACATTAATGATTAAATATAACAGGAAAAACAAACCTATGTCTAATTAGGGGAAGAATACAAAATCTACAAAACAAAATATTCGATTATATCTAATTACTAAAAGACAAACCAAAGTGTCATAATTTAGAAAAATGAATTGATGTTTTTGTTAAATATCCATAATGATGAAAGAAACGAAACATCTACAAGCACTATTTAAAATACATAAAAATTCAATATCCATAGCTCGACCCCTCCTCCTCTCCCCCCCCCAAAAAAACCTACTATTTTTTTTAAGAAAACACAAATTTTATCAGACACTGTTCGATAAAGGTAAATGGGTAGATAAAACATCCCGATAAAGTACATAACAATGCCGACAGTATTAATAAGTCATGTATATATTTTTCTCGTCAGTGTCTTGTGCATAAGTTCAATGAAACATAAAAAAATAACGTTTTTCATGTACAATTAAACTATAATTAAAACTTTATATATTCTAGAAGTATTTCAACGTTTTTCATGTACAATTAAAGTATAATTAAAACTTTACATATTTTAGAAGTATTTCACGGCTTTCATCAAGAGTGACTTTTTTCACAACAACTGTGTTTTCTGAATACATTGATTTTATAAGTCACACTGAGTTTAATTTTAAACGATCAATATTACTCCTGATCAAATGGATTAAAACATTTTCCTAGGTTCGATAATGCACTAGAAATATTATCTTGATTTTAAGTAAATGTTTCAACATTTAACGTACTTTTAATAAGGATGATGTTAATTTAGTGTAACTTAGGGCTAATGCAGATAGCAACAGACACCAGAACAAGAAGGTATCAGTTTCACATACTGCTTTATTCAAATAGCAGATGCTATTGCTGCGAAAGTCCCCTAGCTATGTTTTCGAATGCTGTGTTTTGTGTAGTCTAGAGTGTACATCTCTAAGAATGATGATATTTCATACATATATATACATACACACACACATAAACACACACACATATATATAAACAACACAAACCAACAACAGTTGGGTTACTTCGGACTAAGTACAAGAGAGAGAGGGAAAGAAACAAATGAAGTACATTGGCTGACAGCCAAGAAGATAAATGTGAGCTAAACCAGCTGTTGGCCACCTGGTGCATTTGAAGGATGTAGCAAGAGTTCTTGAGATTTTGGTAGAATGAATTATTATTTCATACGCCGGAATGCTATGAATGGATGTGGACGAATCTAAGAAAAACAGCAACCTTGTTCATATTCACAGCATTAGGTATAAACAACAGGAACTTGAACTAGGATGGTTTAACACCGTAAATTATGTTTATAGTAAACATTATCTATTTTGATCTACACTGACTTAAGTTCATCCAGTTCTCCAGTCTTTCATCGTCCAGGTGGTTAGGGCGCTCGACTCGCAATCTGAGGGTCGCGGGTTAGAATCCCCGTCTCACCAAACATGCTCACCCTTTCAGCCTTGGGGGCG
>NW_013666290.1:89504-91267 GCF_000517525.1 Limulus polyphemus
AACCAAGATTGTGAAAGTAACTTCCGTAACTCACCCCGATACGGAGTTCACAAAGGAAATAAGTAACTTCCGTAACTCACCCCGATACGGAGTTCACAAAGGAAATAAGTAACTTCCGTGATCTGAACTCACATATATAGTTTACAGAAAAGTCCGTAACTACCGTTAATTCACTTCAAGTTGTCCACAGATGAGTAATTTCCTTTAAACCAAATAATCCATAGAGGAGGAAATAACTTCGTTCAATTAACTCCAAATATAGTTCAGACTAGTAACTTCCGTTATGCCACTCTAAATAGTTCACAATAGAGTATGTAATTCCGTTTAACTCATCTCATGTAATAGACAGAGACATATGATTCACCTTAAATAGTTGACAGAGTAACTACCTTCCGTTATCTAAGCTTCGGAAATCCATTTTCAGAAAGTAAATTAATGCTTTCATTGGTCGACGTAAACTGTTTTCTTAGTATGAAAAAGGAAACAGCCCATAATTCGTTTTCAGTGCAATTTTCCAATTTCTCTTTGACCATCGCAAGAACCAGCTTTATACTTCCACCAGAAAAACATACACACTCACTGACAACCATGTGCTTATCTACACATACAGGCCTTAAATCAACAAACACTCGAGATCGCTACAGACTTTTCGAGATGTTTGGAGGTGAACGCTATATTTCTTCCGATGCTTTTGTATGTACCAGTTTTATTTGATTTATGTGACATCAGCAATATCATTGTGAAGGTTTGGGTTGCAGATTTAAGTCGGGGATTGATTGCAATAATGTTCTGCTCGAATTGAAGTGAAACACCAGTGTTATGTACTTTATTATATATTTAATATGGCAACAATAACTAAATCTAAGTAGATAAAAAAAAAAAGACGGGCAACTAGGGAGAAATTTATTTATTTATTAATTATACTTTTTTCATGACTAACTCACCAGGTGCCGCCACATACTACATAATTTGCCATACAAGAGGTTAATGTTATATATATATATATATAACATTAAGTTTAATAAAATATATTAATAACTATTATGAAATGTGAATACTTTTTTTTTAATTACAGAAATTCTGACCAGTTTTTGAATTTAAAAAAATCCTATATTATTATGCAGTTATAGTATGTGAGTGACTCAACTTCCCCTATCGGAATTTAAAAACTTCGATTTATATTACCAGGAGGATTCATAGTTGAATCCCCTGTTACATGCAGAGACGGGTTATATTTATATGAGGCATTTTGTTTGTTTCGGATACTCACGTAACGATACACAAGGCTTATTTACTCTAGTCGACCCTAATTTTGAACTGAAAAACTAGAGGGAAAGCTGGTAGTCAGCAGCAATCCTCCAACTGTTGGGTTGTTCTAATGGAATAGTGAGATTTTTGCCATCACTCTTATAACGCACTTGCGATCATAAAGTGTAGAGTGTGATTTTGTTTCGGTAATGATACGTGAAAACTGGACACTCAGACTCATAGTTTGGGTGCTAATCGGACGATGATAGAGATTTAAGTTAAGGATCGATTGCAATTATGTTTTTATGTCGTAATTAATCTGATGAGTTCTGTATTGAGCGAAACGCGTCGTCGGTAATGGTTATGATGGAAAGTGTGGTTGAAATACTATTGTACATTCTTATTGAAGGCCTGGCATGGCCAGTTGGTTAGGGCACTCGACTCGCATTCTGCGGGTCGAGGGTTCGAATCTCCGTCCCACCAAACATGCTCGCCCTTTCAGCCGTGGGGGCGTT